>NC_135505.1:3127737-3245237 GCF_052857255.1 Amblyomma americanum | reverse complement strand
GAGAGCTGGCCGTTCAGGAGAAAAATACTTTCTTGAGGTAGTTCCTCTTTCTGACTGGCTTTCCTCCGCATTCGCCTTTCTCTGCGTCGAGAATTCGTCTGAGAGCTGAGCTGCTCGCTCGATAGTCTCTACATTTTCTTTGTCTTGCACCCAGAGTTTTACGGACGGTGGAATGCTGCGGAAAAACTGCTCCAGGCAGACGCACTCAACTACCTTGTCCTTGCTTTCGTACACGCCTGCCCCCTTAAGCTACTCTACAAGGTTGCTTTTCAATGTCTATGCAATCTCCGCATAATCCACATTGCTGCTTTTTGTTGCCTCCCTAAAACGCTGCCGAAATGCCTCATCTGAAAGGCAGTATTTCTTCTGTAGAGCCGATTTCACCTTTTCATAATTTTCCGCATCCCGTTCGCTAAGCCTGGCGATCACATTAGCCGCCTCGCAGGGTAAAAGACCTAGCAATCGTTGTGACCACAGATTTTCTGCGATTTTGCTCTTTTGGCACGCCCTTTCATAGTTCATTAGATAAAGACCGATGTCTTCGCCCATCTTGTAGGGATTCATTCAAATGCCTGTACGGTGAGACTCTACACAGTTTAATCTATTACTAATGCTTGCTCCCCCGTTTTCGGCGGCCAGACGTTGGCATTCGAGTTGAAGCTCTATCATTTTCAGTTGTATCTGTTCTGCGGCTTGCTTTTCTTTTCTTTCATCCTCTGCTTTCTTTTTTTCATCCTCTGCTTTCTTTTTTCGCCGTTCAAGCTCTTTCTTTATCATTTCCCACGCAATTTTCATCCTTTCTTCGTCCGCATCGCTATTATTGATTGCTTTTATGATTGATTGCCCCTTTCCTCATTCCTTCCTCCACTTCCATATCCAACTCGTCACACATCACCAACAGCTCTTCCTTATCAACCTTCCGGAAGTCCATGACAGCTGCCCCATGTGGTGGATTTGTCCACTCGCTAATGTTCTATGGTTCTGAGGAAACTGCACTGTGCTACAGACACCCGATTACCAGCAGTTCAAACTTTTTATCCAAAGTTTAAAGCCTGGTGAATCATAGAACAAAGGCAAAGGGCTCACCCGTACATGCAGAACGATGTCACCTGGTCCGTCCCACCGCTGCCACCAGTTGTCGAAGGTGGGGATCGGCGTTGGTTCTCGACACAACCTCGGCCAAGATGACACCCGCTCCGTCCCGGACCGTAGTGCCGCTGAGTGAAGGGTCCGTTAGTGGAGAAAGAAGACGGTTTATTTTACATATTTACAAGCTTTTGAGTTCAGAAGTGAGCTGCTTCAACTGCATCTGCAGTCCAGTTTTGTACACTGAGTCTTCCCTAGATTCCCCAGGTAGGGTACGCCCTCGCCTTGGTGGGTGTGGACAAAACTTTCACTATCACACACAAACAGACACCTCCGCACACATGGACACGCCCCTGGCATAAGTTGAGCCCCAGGGAGAGGGGTATGCGGCCAGGACCTCACCGGGCTGGCAGGAGACGTCAGGTATTCGGCCCGCTCTCTGCCAGTCGGTGAACTTCGAAGAGCCGAGGCGCAAAGCCGGAGCGTAACGTCGGGAGAAATTCCCCAGTGGTTCTGCCATTAGCGATGGCCGGCAAAGCCCGCAGGCGAGCCACTGTGGCGAACCGTTCCCACGCTGGTGCTGCGCCCGTGAAGCCAGGAGTAGTCGGGTCGGTGGAGACGTCGGGGAAAATCGGAAGACAGCCGGAACCACTTCGCGGCCGGCGACAGCGACTCCTTAAAGGGATTTTTGCAGAACCCTGCTCCCCGCTTGTCCCACGCAGCAACGACCGGGCGAGCGCGGTAATTGCACCCCGAAAACACATGGCGAGAGACTTTGTCTTGGTGGCAATCTTCGAGGCATTCTGGCGCTAATCTTAATACCAGCTGGCGGCAACTCCTAATAAGGGGCTGCTGCTCTAATTCTTGGGCTAGCTGTCTCCCGTCACGCCGCCACCACTACGTCTAGTCATGCTACAGCGCTTCTGGCGTCGTGATGCCGCAAGGAATTGAGCGACCGGATCCTGGGCCAAGTGCATCACATCCACCGCTGGCAGTTCTGGACGCTGCCGTGTACGCAGTCCGACAACTTGGAATGCTGTCAGCTGACCCAGCCGCTCAAAAACGCGCACTTTCCATCGACGCATCGGGCCACGGCACCGTAGTCACGATCCCACGCTCGCCGCTGGTGGTCTTTTAGGTTTTTCGGTACGAAATGTTCTGTTACGGTAATGTCGATGTTTGCCTCCTCGCGGTGTCGTGGCCACCCAATTCTTTAAAAAGTGCTAGCGCTGCCTTGATGCAGCTTTGGCGCGTCTTGCTTATCTGTGGCGGTGTGGAATCTAACCCTGGGCCCATGACTAAGGCACAAGAGGCCAAGTTAGACATTGTGTGTCTGGCAGTCCAGTGTTTCAAATTAGCCATACTACATGCCTGACTTCTTTAATAAAAATATCAGCCTGAAGAATGACTTGGATGCACTAACAGAGCATGTCATTGAATTGGAATCTAAAATCGAATTGGCGCCATCTGCACAGTCCGCGTATACCCAGAATTTAGAATTGTTTAAAATTCAAGACGAAATAGATGATTTAGCAAACCGGTCTAGGCAGTCGAATGTTCTTTTTATGGCATCCAATATACAGACGATCAAACTTGGGTGTCTTCCGAGCAGCTCGTGAATGTATTTTGCTCCAGTAAATTTGGTGTCGTGACAACTTCGAGAGGGCGGTTTTTCGACAAGTAAGATGAGGGAAATCTTGCTAAATTCTACAATGATAAAGAAGTTCAGTCTGCGCTTAGCAACGGATGCAAGCTCAAGGACACTGACTTCAGTATCGCTCGTGATTATTCTGAGGCCATCCGCCATAGCGCCGTCATTTCCGGCAGTACGGGAAGTCTGTTTCCACATGTGTGTGATGTGACAGTTTGAAACTATTAAAGGAGTGTCGTGTTGTCAATAAAGTTTGTCGCGAGTCTGCGCCTGTTGTGTTATCTTCTTGTCCTTGCCTTTTGTGCGCAGTACCATGCGAGTATGTTTTTGCAGGCTCTTTGGTGCCTAAGCATTCTGGGTTTTTTGCGCAAAAGACACGACACAAAAGAAACGAGGTAGACAGGACAAGCGCTTGTCCTGTCTACCTCGTTTCTTTTGTGTCGTGTCTTTTGCGCAAAAAACCCAGAATGCGCAGTACCACCCCCCTTGTATTTACCATGATTGACCGACTAGCCCAACAACGTAAGCTCTTAAAGAATGTGACCAGATTCGTCTCGCATTCAACAAGATTCACATTAGTAACGATGCATATGTATGGGGCACTGAGGCTGCTCGCGTAGTATGTGTTTCTCGGCACCCCACAGACAGTCACATTCTGTAACTTTCTCAATTCAGACCCCAGCTTTCCATTCTAATCAATGATCGCCATGTAATACTCCCCAAAATCGTTTCTTTTCTTTACATTATTTGCCCGCCGTGGTGGCTCAGTGGTTAGGACGCTCGGCTACTGATCCGGTGTTCCCGGGCTCGAAACCAACAGCGCCGGCTGCATTTTTATGGAGGCGAAGCGCTAAGGCGCCCGTGTGCTGTGCAATGTCAGTGCACGGTAAAGATCACCAGGTGGTCAAAATTATTCCGGAGCCCACCACTAGGGCACCTCTTTCTTCGTTTCTTCTTTGACTCCATCCTTTATCCCTTCCCTTACGGCGCGGTTCAGGTGCCCAACAATATATGACCGATACTGCGCCATTTCCTTTCCCCAAAGACCAATTATCATTATTCCTTTACATTAACATCAGAAATGCTGTATCGAAAGATGTTGCAATATCTTCGCTAATCGACTCATGCTCCGCATCATTAGTTGTGCTCACCGAAACGTGCCTCATTAATGTTATTCCTGAAAATATCTATTGCCAATATCTTTTGCGCACATTTGAGCAGAATATTTATTTATTCAAGTGTACCATTAAAAAAACACATCCATGCCTCTTATGACCACTAGATGTAGCCGCAGTGCACCATGCTTTAATCAGAAGTTGCGACATATGGACAACAAGAAAAAGCGATTCTACGGCCAGGCAGTAAAAATGGTCTTCTAAGCGCGTTGGAAAAGTATAAGAAATGCGACGATGACTGAGAACGATGAAAGAGAACGAAATGATGAGAGAGGGTGTGGCACCAAACATGGGCGATCGTTCATGAAGTGCACCGAAGGTGTGGTCTATGAAATCCCCCTCTCGTGTGGCCGCTCCTATATAGGGCAAACTGGACGCTGCGTTAATGAGCGAATCAGGGAACATGAAAGAAATGTGGAGCAAAATAAGGAAGGGCCAAATTTGCCTAAGCATATAAGGTCTTGCCCGTCACGCTCTTGTGAGCCATGTTTTTCTGGTGTGCGAATTTTATCAAGAAGTAAAGACACAAAAGCCAGGGAATTAATCGAAGCATTCTTTATTGCTAAGTAAAGAAGCATGTGTGTCAGCGACACGTCCATATCGTTGCATAGGGCAGAGAACGATATTTTCACGCGTTCGCTGTCATATCAGATTGGAACATGATAGTATTCCTTGCGTGTCAGCTGGTATATATATGTTTGTCGTGCCTTTGAATAAATCAGTTGTGAGTGTCGCTCCGTCCCGTTTATCTACCTTGTGGTCTGTCTGTTTTCGCGCCTGTAATCCAAAGATGTACCAACTTGCCCAGCAAGACGTTCTTTTAAGATGACTACTGGTCGCTGCTAAAAACCACTCGATAGGTCATGATTGAAAAACTGATGTCGAGTGATTTTTAGCAGTGACTGGTAGTCCTTGTCGCATTTCTTATCCTCGTAACCCCTCGTAACCTCTCGTAAGTTCTGGCACATTCTAAATCCTAGCTTTCATCCTGATATGTGCTAATTTATGTGCTTGACTATAGTAACGGCGTCATCATTAAAAGTCTGAATGTGCTCAACTTTTTAACACCTTCTGATTAGCATTCACCAAAGAAGGCATTACCGCAACGCCTGACTTAATCACAATCCATGACATCTGCATGCCTGAAATAGTTATTAATGAAATAGGTATCACCTTTATAAACAATTTTAAAATTACTTGTAGTTCGCATCACCTCTGTTAACAATAAGATGCCTAAGAGTTCATCCCAAAGGGTTTGCGCTGTGTCGTCCTGTTTATTTTCGCAATCCTTAACACACGGACTAACTCCTATCGGCTGGCGGATAGCCAAAGTAATACCTATATTTAAATCAGGTGAGCGTTCCTCTCCTTGAACTACCGACCCATCTCTTTAACCAGCGTTTGCAAACTTCTTGAGCATTTCATGCACAGCGAAGTCGCTACCTCGAAGATCATAACATTATTTTCAAATATCAGCATGGTTTCCACAATGAATTTATATGTCGTACTCAACTAGCTAATTTTGCTAATGACTTACAATTATCACTTGACGCAGGCATTAAGGTCGACGCAGTGTTTCTGGATTTCTCAAAGGTTTTCGATCTGGTTCCTCATCACAGACTTCTTCTGAATCTAGCACAGTTTAACATCCACTTTAATGTTCTCACTTAGACTAAGGTCTCTCTATCATCTAGAACTCAGTTCACCTCAGTCAATAATTCTAACTCTTCCTCTGCTAATGTGACATCTGGAGAACCACAAGGAAGCGTGCTGTGACCTTTGCTTTTTCTGATCTATAATAATGATTTACCTGCCTGTGCAGCATCTGGAGGGCAATTTTTCGCTGATAACTGCGTAATTTACCGGAACATTATTGATGACAGTGACCGCCTACTCTTACAATCTGACCTGAACGCAGTAAGCTTATAGTGCGCATCCTTGTTAATGATAATAAACGTTTCTAAAACGAAACAGATAGATTTCACTCGTGGTACAGCTCGCATTCCAACCACTTATATTCTTAATGACATTACTGTAAAACTAACAACAGCATACAACTATCTTGGGGTGCACCTTCACTTGGACCTGGCATGGCATCCCCATATCGACCTCACCCTAGCGTATGCTAACCACTCATTTAGTCTTCTTAAACACAACCGCAGACACACCCGTATACACGTAAAAAATGGTTTATATAACTCTACTACGTCCTAAAATTGCCTATGCTGCGGTCATTTGGTACCCTGAGCAAGCATATACGTTATCAATAACATCGAATTCTTGCAGAACCGTGCTGCTCGCTTCATAATATCAGACTACTCACCTTTCACAAGTGTTACAGCCTGAAAAAAAGAAAAAAACGTGCCGACATGGAAGATTTCTCACATCACCGTAAACTTCCTCGTTTAACAGTTTCATAAGCTTTATCACCACCCCTCCCTTCGCAGTAAATTGTTTGTCACGTTATACCATCTTTCTACGCCATGATCATTCTTTCAAAGTTAAACTCGTAAACTGTCATTCATCGTCATTCATTCCCCGCACTATTCATGAATGGAATACTTTGCCATCAGTCATAGCCAGAGAAACTGACATTAAAAAATACCAAGAGCTTCCTTGCTATAAGGGGAATGTGTAAAATTTTTTCTGTTTTGCCCGTGTTAATTTTTTCTTTTCGTATTATGCCCTATGTTTTATTTTTTGTTGCACATCTTGCCGAACGTATCGCGTTTATAATATGATTGTATAACCCGCCCCCCCCCCCCCTCTCATGCAATACCATCCTCTGGAGGGCCTTGAACGTGAAAAACGTTAGAGACACTGATTAACGTGAATAAAATAAATAAATAAACTGCATAATTGATACCTCAATGCCCTTGCACAGAAGTAATAAGACCTTTTCTCTGCCGAAATATAAGGTGTATCACTGTGAGGTGCACAAAAGATCCTAGAAGGATTTGTGAACGTGGTGCGTCGACAGTGGTGCGTCGGACAGCGGAGCGCTGCGCGTGCCAGCCCAGCGTCGCGCGTGTGCGCGTGTGAAGAGTGTGCGAGGCAAGGGGGACAAAGAGCGTGGCGAGCACGAGGAGCCGAGAGCTGACGTGTCAGAAAACCGAGGTGTTAAGGAAGACAGCGCAGCGGAGGTGCTGTCATTCAAGCGTGGAGGTGGCAGCCGTCAGATGTTGGGTCCGTGCTACCGTGGCCTCCCTTGGATCACCGACGGTGAACCTGTTTTTGTGTTTCCTTACACTGTCCGTCGTCCGGTTTTTTTGCGCTTCCAAGTTTACAACAAGCTTCCTGCGCTCCTTGCAAGTGTGGTGGTGGCAGCCGTCGGACGTTGGGTGGATCCGTGCTGTCGAGAGGCACTCTTGGATAGCCTGTTTGAAGCCTCCGGCGTTTCGCGACGCCGTCGACGGGATCTGGCTACGATTCTCCTGCTGCTGCCAAGTCCTTCGGGCTGTTGACAGGAGACCACCGGCGTCTCCCTGTTTCCTCTCCGATCCTAATACCACCTGGCTCCCTTCCGTCGCTTCCTTCAGCGCAGCGCCAGCGAAGCGTCGCACTATTTCCACCCTCGTCCGCCCTGCCTGCAAGGCATCCTCGCTACACCTGCGACGCTCAGTACCTGGTGAACTCTTTCTTTTATTTCTGTAGTGTTGTACAGGTGTTAAGAGTACGTTCTTGTTTTCGTTTATTATCGGCTCTTTTCCTTTAAATTTTAAATACGGCTTCGTTTTGTTTTGTTCGATCTTTTTGTTCTTTTGTTCTCTTGTTGGTACCTGCGCGCGATAGCGTTCCCCTTCGGAAAGCCGTCGACGCGCTACCGATTCGCGACAATCGGCGTCCGCCCAACAGGACGAAGCCGTTTAACTTATACTGAAGGATTTTTTTAAGAATAAGGAAACGATGAGTACGCTAAAGTAGTTAATTGAGTTAGGGAAAGAGTTGGGGTTGAAAGACGCCGAGCTGCGCATATGGGTGGCTGCTGAGCAAGAGGAGGAACGCGCAGCACGTGCAACCGAACGCCAGGCTCAACGCGAGCATTAAAAGGCACTAGCAGAAGCTGAAGAGCGTAGATTGCAGCTGAAATTAAGGATCGCAGAAGCTGGTGGGTGCAATCGCTAACCCGCACCGGGGCCCTCAGTAGCGGTTAGGGCAAACAAATTGATCACGCCTTTCGACGATCGCAGAGATTACTTAGATGCATACCTCTAACGGTTTGAGCGTATCGCAGAAGGGCACGGCTGGCTCAAGGAAAAATGGGCTACAGCACTCAGAATGTCCTTGACTGCTGAAGCTCTCCGTGTGTTCGGTCCACTGTCCCAAGCAGATTCAATAGATTATGATAAGGCAAAACTAGCCCTGCTCCAACCTTTTCGGTTCAAAGCAGAGGGTTATCGCGAAAGGTTTCGTGAAAGTAAGCCGCTAGATAAAGAAACAGGCAAGCAATACGCAGCACGCCTGCCCAGTCATTCGATCAGGAACGGCCACAACGTGCAATGATTTACGTGACTTGGTGGTGGCCGAACAGTTCATGAGGAATTGTCATAGTCATCTGGCGATTTTCCTTCGAGAAAGAGGGCGCAAGACGCTGGACAAAATGGCTGAGGCAGCAGACAATTTTCTAGAGGCCCAGCGGCAAAGAACCTTGTCTTCGTTCAAATAATCGATCGAGGTGAGCACCCGAGAGAGAAGGATGCATGTACCACCAAGTAGACTGTCAGGGAGGTGTCTCATTTGTAACTGACCTGCACATAAGGCTGCCGACTGTCGGTCTAAGCGGAAACAGCTTTATTGCGTATATTGTCAAAAAACAGGGCGTTATGTAAGCTCCTGCTCAAGAAAGCACGAAAACCAAAAGCAATTATCCTGTTGTGTTCAGCCAGAGAGTGTTGCGCCTGTAACTGCGCCCACAACAGCAGATAGGCTTGAACCAGCTGAGGATAGGTGGTGGTCGGACTTGCTTGTACTAGAGGGTGAGCTCCGAGGCCTACCCGTACGCGTTTTAAGGGACACGGGGAGCAATACAGTGGTGGTGCGGAGAGCCCTAGTTCCTCACTCAGCTCTCTCCAGCTCGAGATCTACGGTGTTCTTTGCTGATGGTAGTAGTCTAGAAGTTCCAGAGGCAGAACTCCATATCGCTTCCCCTTATTTCACTGGAACGGCCCTGGTAAAAAACATGAAGACACCTTTGTACGACGTCATAACTGGAAATATACCCGAGGCTAGTGGGCCGTCAAATCCCGATATTAATTGGAAGAAAATGGAGGGCGTTGCTCAATTATGTCCTGACATAGTCAATGACGAGGTCGCCAATGAAAATGATGAGGGCGAGGGCCCAGAAGTGGTGATGGCTCGAAAGGAAATTTCCGGACGAAGCAGGGAAAGTACTGCTGTAAGCGTTGGTCCCATGAGGTTCACCAAGGAAATGCTAGAAGCAGAGCAAAGAGACGATGAGTCATTGAAGGCGTGCTGGGTGAAAGTAGTGAAGGTGTTCCATGGCAAGCACAGCACTTCGCACTCGTATTCTTTTGAAAAAGGTTTGCTGTAACGCCTCTATCATCTCGCTTCCGACCGAGAGGCTCAACAGGTAGTAATTCCAAATTCTTGTAGATCACATGTGTTAAGCCTTTCGCACGATAGCCCTTTGGCGTGGCATCAGGGCATTAAGAAGACGACAGACCGAGTTCTGGAAGAATTCTACTGGCCATGAGTCCAGGAGGAGATTGAGAGGCATGTCAGGTCGCGCGACACTTGCCAAAGAACGCGCCCTAAAGGCGAAGTAGGGAGGGCTTCATTGGGACGCATTCCTCTTATCGACATTTCATTTGATCGGGTCGCTGTCGACATTTTCGGTCCGCTACCGCCCGCATCGATGAAAGGGAATATATATATTCTCACTCGCGTAGATTTTGCCACGCGATAACCCGACGCCGTGGCTCTGCCAAAGATAGATTCAGCAACCAGGGCAGAAGGTTTGATGCAGATGTTTTCATGAATAGGTTTCCAGAGAGGTTTCTTGTTCGAACCAGCATGCGATAGCGTTCCCTTTCGGAAAGCCGTGGACGCGCTACCAATTCGCGACAATCGCGCGATGTAAAATGTTCCACGTTGGCGCTGGCACGCGCCTTTACTTCTTTCTCTATTCTGTCAGCATGCGCGGCGGAGCATTTATATTTCCCATGCATTGGCGAAATGAATCAGCTGTGAGTGCAGTGGTTCTATGTGTCTTGATGTTTTCTCCCCTTGTTAGTTGTAGTTATTCGCTCTGCAGTTATCTCCAAGCTAAGCAACCAACTTGCCCAAAAGTTCCGTTTACTGCAGCCATTCAGTCCCTGCAGATGCCACTTGCATCTTCGTGCTTCATCCTCGTAGGCTGCCGTTCCGTCGTCCTCGTATATACTGCATGATCACTCGTGCTGGCCGCCCCCTAGCAGCGATCCCAAAGGAATCCACTGCCATCCGCGTTCGCTGCCCTTATCAATTCTTTGCCGCAGCAATCACAGGTCACATCTGGCGATAAACACTTCGGTCACGCGCGGTTGCTCTGCCCGTGAGCGCGCCTAGATGACTGCAACAGAGCGCGCGCAGTTGAAATGTATTAAAGGGAGGCCGTAGAGCCCCACAGGCTTAACATCACCGATGGTGCTCTCACAAAATTCTTTTCTAGCCTCAACATGCGTGCTGACACGGCCACGAAGGAGACAGTTTAAGCTGGTGAAATTTCAAAAGATTGAGGAGTATTGTGTCCGATCATGATTGGCGCTGTTAAGCGATAAGCAGCGCCGCGACGTGTCTAAACGCGGGAACAGCGCACTGAAATCAAAATTATTTGAAGTCAGTGCTATGTGGTGCGTTTCTTTTCGTGTTTTTATTTTTGTGCGCGGCGGGGTATTGAAGCATGTAGAAATTAGATTTTAAAGATAGGTATTCTTAACCTTAACTTGGAATATGGTTTTTCTAATTCATCATATTAGTGCTTCATCTTTGCTTTCTAGACGGAGGCATCCCTTGCGGGCCATTGTATATTACAACGAAACCCGAAGACGTTGCGGGCCCAGAAGCTTATCAGACAATATTATCCCCTATCCACTCTTCGGAGAAAGGGCGAACGACATCGGCCTGATCAAGGTATGACACAGCTATTTGGAATTCCACTTGCTCGCACTGCATCATGATTGCTTTCACTTCTTTAATAGACCCTTTTATACCCGTGAATTTTTAATGCGCGAGTATTGCAGGGACAATGTTGCGGAAGAAGTGAAGTCCTAGATGGAGCTCTATAGGAAGGAAGTCCTAGGCGTGAAGCCCTGCCAGTGGCACGGGGTAGTTCAATTGATGACTGGCCGCGATAGGTAGCCCGGAAAGAGCAACTTTTGTACCACAAGCCTACCCCATGGCAGCACTTGATATCGCAGGGTATGGCGCATTGCTTTAAAGGAGTACAGACAGCTAACTTTGGTATCATGTTTTATTGTCTAGAATAATGCGGAACAGACTACTATGCATGAATCACCATGTGGTATTCGCCTCGAACCGCTAAATCATTTATGATCGAATTTTTCTCTCATACTGTTTCGGTTTCAACAGCCGAACAAAGGTTGTGACGTCAGTGTGGTTATATGTCACGTGAAGCATAGAAAAAACTGCAATATAATCTCTGATTCGTCGTTTTAATTCACTATAATGCTAAAGCCAGCCTTCGTCATGAACCGGAATGACAACGAATATAAAAGCATCGGTATCGGTGACCAGTTCAGAACTGGTAGCGAGGTGCTGGAAGGTGTAAAGGAGTATGTCTAGTTAGGGCAGGTAGTGACCGCTGATCCGAATAATGAGATTGAAATAACTAGAAGAATAAAATTGGGGTAAAGGGCATATGGCAGATTCTATCAGATCATGAAGGGTAGTTTACCAATATCCCCCAAGAGGAATGTGTGCAACAGCTGTATCTTACCGGTACTCACCTACGGGGCAGAATCCTGGAGGATAACAAAAAGCGTTAAGCTTAAGGTAAGGACAACACAGCTGGCGATGGAAAGAAAAAACGATAGGTGTAACGTTAAAAGACCAGAAGCGGGCAGTGTGGGCGAGGCAGCAAACGCGGGTTAATGACATCCTAGTCGAAATCAAGCGGAAGAAATGGGCTTTGGCAGGGCATGTAATACGAAGGCAAGATAACCGCTGGTCCTTAACGGTAACACAGTAGATTCCAAGAGAAAGTAAGCGTAGCAGGGGCCGGCAAAAAGTTACGTGGCCTGACGAGATTAAGAAGTTCGTGGGCATACGGTGGGCGCCGCTTGCAACGGACAGCGTCAATAATGATGGCTAATGAACGTAATTCGTAACGGTGACCACGCATGCACTTCCGTCGTGTCGCCCAAGCGAGCGCAATCATTTTTTTTTATGTGAGAGCGTTAAGGAACTCTTGCCGCAGAAAATCCGGCATCGTCAGCGTCGACGCCATTCACATTGAGCGGAAAATATGCGATAAATTCCCAGAGTAGCCATTGGGGAGGCATGTGGGCCACCTATAGACAGTAACCTTGTGGCCTCATCACAACCTGGCCACCGGATTGTGAGCAAGTACGCATCGTGGCAGGTGACATTAATAATTGGTCGCAAGAGGTTTCTCTGCAACAGCAACCTGGGTTGCACAAGCCCCACCGATGGCAGCGCCTGCCATCGCAGGGCCGTGACGCATCGCCTAACCGCTACACAGTGGGAGGAGGGCTCCCAGGTATCTATGCATGTTAAGTATAGAATGATCAAATCCGCATATATGGACATGAATCAATGACGCTATCGTGTCATATCTTTAAGGCGGAGCTTAAGTGTTATCACAAATTTTTTAGGCTTACGTAAGGTGCCTTTTCTCAGCATGTAGTGCGCATACCTCGACCTCGTGTATTGCATTATATTCCTTATTTTGTCTCTCTTCAGCCTAATGAGAAAAACATTTTAGTTCGAATTTTTTTTGGAACGAAGTTTTTTGCTGTTTCATCCTTAGAACAAAACACTTCACAAGACAAAACGACTGCATGGGTATGTACAGTTCTAGTTGAATAGCTTTTCTTTTCTCTGTACATAGGCTGGAAAGAAATGTCTTGTTTTTTTTTAATTATTTCTCTAATAACGGGATAAGTGTAAAAATGAAGAATTTTGAGATATCCAAAGTCATCATCCTTCTTTGTGTGTTTTACATCTTGGTCTTTGTTTCTCTCCGCTGCTGTTTTACTTGATCCAAGGTCGACTGCAAAAGCGTCGTTACTGCGATTTTCGGTTCGAAATGGCGTGAACTGAACCATTTCTTTTGGCCGCCACAAGCCTTCTTTGTGGCCCGTACCAGTGCCAGTTCTGGGAGTTTTTGCCCGTCGGTCTCTTTAGCGAGCCTCACTAAGGTTCTTTTCTGCGCCTGTGTCGGTGAAGTGACGTTGCCGATGGTCCACCTCCTGCAACCTTGTCATGATGTAACGCCCCGCTAGCTCCTTAAGGACGTCATGTCGGTTCAAGCTGCCATTATTGAATGCAAGAGCTGCGTCTAATCTGGAAGTTCGGAGACGTGCATATTAACGCTGCAATGGCCGTCGAATCACCTCTCATACAGATGTAAAAACGAGAATAATTTTCACTCGGCAAGAACAACTCGAGTGTTCTAGCATGCTCTAAGTGTTGGCCTTTTTCAGCATATTTATCAAGGCTATATTTATTTATGTATTTATTATTTATATAACAATACAGCCAACCTCGTGAAAGTTTACTTCAGGAAGGGCAGAATGTTAAGTACAATATTTAAAGCAAAGACTTTGGATGAACAGGAAAAACGGCCAATTACAAAGCAGCGTTCTTCACTTAAAAATGAGCCAAGAAATCGAGCCGGAGTTGTGACATAATTGGAGACGCTCTTACCACTGCTAAGGACGTTTCTAATGCAGTGCTCGACTCCAAGAAGCGCAAAAGTGTTTATATTTACATAATACATCCTACATGACGCCAGTCAGCTGTGGAGAGTGGATCAAGGCCAAATAACTTACTGCCGCTTTGCCCGACGCGATGGACCGTTAGAGTCAAGTCGATGCAAAGATTCGTTCAGAATTACGCCAGAGTTCAAGATACACTGAAGGAGCTCTTTTAGACACCAGGTTCAGTGACCGAAAGCAGCAAGGCTATTTTTAGAGGTTACGATCGGCTTGGTATTCATATTTACATAGCCTTCTTTTGGCCTTGTGAATAATTATCAAGGGCTCTCCGGAGCTCTACATAATGCGCCGCAGGTGCAAAAAAGGCCACAGAGGCTCTCTGCGAGGTGATCTCCCGGTTGCGCTATGAAACTGCGTTTTAGAAGCTGTGGCAGCACAGGAGCACAACAGCAGCGCGCCTAGGCCTGAAGGAACCTCGTATGTCAAGGCCGACAAAACCTCCGGCGCGGTGTGAGACGACTGATAGACCTATCTAACCAGTTTCACTTGATGTTAAGGTCATGCTGCGCAAAGAGTATTTCGATACTGCCGACCGAATCATAAGTGAAACAAAGCAGCGTTTGGAGCAGCCAGGCATGAAACAGCTCGTAAAACTAGAAGACATCTTAACCAGCGCCGCTCGAGGCAGTCGGTTACAGCAGATGAACTAGAGCCGGCTTTGGGAGTGCATGCAGTTGATTTTGACTTGTGCAGACTCTCGGCGCAATTTATGCTATTATCAACTCTTCTAAACGGTGCTGATTCTACCACAATTCTTCGAATTTTGGAGATCCTACAAAGGGAATCGCAAAACATTTGCAAGTTGATGGATCAGGTCGTGAGGTATGTTCAGCTTCTGCTTTCTATACCAGCGTCTGTCGCTTCTGGGGAACGCTCTTTTAGTGCTGTGCTCAGAATCAAAACGTATTTGCACAACCGAACTATTCAAAAGAGGTTATTGCATCTTTTGATTTTGCATATACACAAAGGAAGAACGGCGCTCCTAAGTTTAGGCGACGTCATCAGGGAGTTTGTAAGGAGAACAGCGGAACGAGCAGCAACCTTTGGTCCCGCCTAAGAACACAGAGAGAGCAGCACTGTCCGCAATGTTCGCTACTTGAGTGCATTATTGGTAACTCTATGCATGTACTGCAGCGCGTTCGGTTGTATTGTGGTATTTAAACTGTTTTATGTTATGGTTTCCTTCATGCGCGAATGCCTAAATATGTAAATTTGTCAGATGTCAATAAATATGTGCGCACTGAAAATTCATTTTCTAATTTTTTTCTTGGTAATGCTTGTATAATATACATCATCTAACAATGAAACAAACACTGCATAAGGAAAACAATTTTTTTTCACGCAGTTAATTGTTCTATCTCAAGCCAAACTTGGATTGTAATATCTCAAAAACTAAGGTACATAAACAAAACAAACAAGTAAAAAGAAGCTTGCTCGAGCCCCCCCCCCCCCCCCCCCCCTGCCACTGAAAATATACGTCCGGCGTCCCTGCGAAGCCCCCCTCAAGAAAGTTTGTAAACGTGATTTTCATCCAGATGAACGTTAGGTGGCACAATTGCTTAATGTAATATTAACTTATTTCACAATGTTTACCAACAATCTTGCTTTTTAAGGATAAATCTAGATTTACGGAAAAAAAAGAGGCGTGATATTCCGTTGGAGAAATTTTTCGGCGAATCGAAGCGCCGCAGCATGTTTGCATCGGCCATCCACGCCGGCTTTGCAGGATCACTTTGCTGCCGTTATGTTCCTCGATGCGTCCATGTGCACGCAGACAGTAACACGGTATGTAAAATCGGTTTTGTGTATTGCGACGGTTACCCCAATGAATGAAGTTTCACTTCCAGACCCACATCGTAGCTACAGCTTTGCCGGCGGTACGCACATACTCAATATGTGCGTAACCACGCGTTGACACTCGCGACTGTCGTGGCTTGCCTCGTAAAGGCCCTTCCCTTTTTTAATATTGCCTGAACGAAAAAACTCCGCGCGGAAAACTTTGACAGGAGCACCGCAGAACGACGGGTAGAGCCATGCCCGAGTACGCCTCGCCGCTCCGCTACCTCGGCCTTCTGCTGACGAGCGTTTTGCCACGGGCGGCGCTGTTCCGCTTTTTTGGCTCGTGATGCCATCGTAGGAGGAGGACGCTTTTTTCGGAGCTCCAGCCACTTCGTCCGAAGCTAAGTGCTTTTTGGTATTTGGTCTTGTACATGCTGTAAGGGCGGTAGTTTTAAACCTTGCAAAGGGTAGGAAGGCTAGCGGAAGTGTGTGTGCCGAAGGTTTTTGTGTAGGAATTTTGGCGGGCTCTTACGTTGCGTAGTCGGCCGGACGATGGGTCGGGAAGCTAGGAAAGTCAAGGTTGACGGGGAGTTTGTGCATTGCCAGGAGTGCGACCACTGGTGCTATTTAGACGAGACCGAGTTCGGGATCTTAGCCGCGGCTGAGGGGCCCACCTTCGCCTGCAGGATAAGTAAGCGTTTTAAGGAGCCCGTTCGGACGCTGAGAGGGGAATGGGCAGCTAGGATTAAGGAACTCAAAAGGGAAATGAAGGTGGAACGAGATTAACGGACTACGCTAGAAACTAAGTTCGCCGGGTCGTTTTATAGTGAGGAGGCTAATGCCGACCTGTTGGAGTGAATTGTGGGCGACCTGAAGGAGGAGCGGGAAAAGTGGGCCCGGCTAGAAGAGCAGGTAGAAGCGCTCAGGTCGCGGCCGGCAGGGCACCCCGGTTCAGAGCAGTGGCAGGTGGTGGATGAGCAACGCGGGGAAAACCTAAAGGAGGCTCGTCGATCCCACAGCGCTGTAGCGCAGTTGGCTTTGAAGGGGGAAGAGAGAACGGTAAAAACGGGCACGGTGACGCGCGACAGTAGCGTACGGTGGCGGCAGAGACAGCTAGCGCGATCCGGAGGGCAACAGTCGCAGTCAGAATGCGAACGGTTAGAGCTAACAACGGTTCTGCTAGTCGGTGACTCGAACTTAGCGAAGGAGGCGTTTTGAGGACAGTGAAGGCGGACAGGCGGGTGCAGGTGGAGGCCCAGTCAAGGAAGTGCATGGTAGATACAATGGCCAAGGACTAGGATGTGGAAAGGGACAACATGGATAACGAACACATTGTCGTTATCCATGCTGATCTCAACGAGGTGCTGAAGGGGAGGAGCCAGAACCTCGAGAAACAGAAGTGCGGATGCGTAGGCTTAAAGAGGCCTCGGAGAGTGTGCATGTGACCATATGCACAATCCCAGAGGTCCAGAGGCCGTCTAGCGGAACGGAAAGGAATGTCGTTGAGGCTAACCATGTAATTAGCTTAATGAGTTGATGACTAGGATACGGGGTACTGGAAGTTAACAGGGACGTGTATGAGTTCAGCTCCCTCCAATTTTCACAGGATGGCATTCACTGCGGTGGTGCCACTGGCAAGAGGGTAGGGAGTAGGATACGTCGCCAGGCAACAGCTTTTTTGGGGGGGACCCAGAGCTCTGATGACATCAGTGTAGAAGGGAAATAACCAAGGTCAAAGAAACGATGGAACCATGGGAGAAGGAATAGACACGAGCGCCAGGGCCAAGTTAATTCAGATATAGGTTACATTAACATGCAACGTGGTAGGAATAGGCTGAAATGGGAGGAAATAGAAGAACAGTTAAGGCAGAAGGAACCAATGTTATATATGGTTTAGTAGAAACACATCTTAGAGACATGGAGAAGCCAATCTGTAACCCGCCAGACTACGGATGGGAATATTGCAATAAAACAGAGGGCAGCAGAAAGGTGGTGGAATTGGGGCATTCATTCATAATAGGATGAATTTCGAAAGCGTTATACTGGCATGCAAGGAGCATTTATGGCTAAAAGCAAATGTGGCAGGGGAGCAAACACTTCTTGGCTTTGTATACCTGAGGACCGGAGCTAATGCTAGAATGGTAAAATGTATTGCAAGCGATTTTGATGAGCTAGGAGGACAGGGCAATATATATATATATATATATATATATATATATATATATATATATATATATATATATATATATATATATATATATATATATATATATATATATATATATATACTGGGCAACATCAACGCACATATAGAAGACCTGGATGGGTGCAGAGATTCGACAGGAAACATGCTGCAGGACATGTGTGAGAGGCATAATTTAGTTTTATGCAACAGTACCCAGAAGTGTGAAGGGCTCATAACATGGGAGACAGGGAGTCTGCACTCGACGATAGATTATGCAATAATGTCGCAGAAAATGTATAATAGATTAGGGATAATGAGCATAGATGAACATGGTTCCAGAAGCCTAGGTAGTGACCACAAGCGTATCAAGTTGAGTTTCAGAAGAGAAGCCAATTAAGAAAGTAATTTTTGAGGATAGTGAAACAGAATGGACTTATACAAAACTAACTCGATTACTGGAGCTAGAGCTAGCTAAGGTGCGTGTAAAGCTAAAAAGCAAAAGACGCAAACCCAAGAGGTGGTGGGATGAGGAGGTTAAGAGGACGATAGAGAAACGTCAGGAAGCGTCCAGGGAACACAGATATTTCAAGAAGAGAGGGGAACGAGAAGTTGAAGTAGACAGGAAATGGGATACCTTCATAAAGTGTAGAAGGGAAGCATCCTATTTGATTATTCAGAAAATTAGAAGAAAGGGTGCCCAATGGATTAAAACGTAAAAAAACAAGAATGGAAAAGCAGCTGAAAAATTCTGGAAGCATCTAAATGCAATGAGTAATGAGACTAGGCTGGAGCAAGGGGTTATTGTTACAGATCAAAGCGTACGGCTAGAAGTGAATGAAGCAATATGAAACACAGAGGAACAAGGAGGACAGAAAAATTTGAAGAAACAAATGTTACACATAATTTATTGAAAGTGGATAGACCGGTTACTGCAATGGCTTCACTTGAGCAAAGAGAGTGGGAAAAGGCAGAGAAGAAGGTTCGTAGTGGCAAGTCGACAGGACCAGATGGTATTCTGATAATGTTAATTAAGAAGCTCCGACCACAGTAGAAGCAAACATTAAAAGAGGTTGTGAATAAAATGATAGTGGATGGCAAAGCCCCTCACGAATGGTGATTAAGTAGAATGAACATGATATATAAGGGAAAGGGGGCCAAACTAACCTCAGTAACTACCGTCCCATGCCAATGACATCTGTGGTTTACAAGGTGGTGATGCAGATTATAAAGGACAGACTGCAGGCTTTGGTGGAGAATGAGGGAGTGCTAGGGAAGTTACAAAATGATTTCCGGAAACAAAGGAGGTTAGAGGACAATCTGTTTTCATTGACGCAGTGTATAGAGATTGCTGAAAAGGAACAGAGGCCCATATGGCTAGCATTTCTGGATATTAGGGGAGCCTACGACGTTATTCAAGAGTATTTGTGGGACATAGTGGGCACCTTGGATGTGGAAGATTGAGTAATTAATCTTTAAAAATATATATATGATGGAAGCATAGTGCTTATGAAACAAAAAATAAATGTATCATGGCCTATAGTGATACAGCGGGGAATTAGGCAAGGATGTCCTCTGTGTCCTTTGTTCATGTTGTACCTGCAAGGGTTAGAGACAGACCTATAGAAGAGCGGACTAGGCTTCAACCTTTGTTTTTTCAAGCAAGGAGAAAGGATTAAACAGTCCTTAGCGGGGCTAATGTTTGCGGATGATATAGTGATAATGGTTGACAACAAGGAAGATTTGCAGAAGTTGACAGACATTAGTGGTACACAGGGAGATTGATTAGGTTTGAAGTTTAGTAAGGAAAAATCTGCAGTCATGATATTTGATAGTGAGGGCGGCAAACATAGAATACAGGAGTTCACGGTAGAAGGAGAGGACGAATACAAGTATCTTGGGGTGTAGTTAAATAGCGGTGCTGAGTATCTGACAGAGCATGAAAACTATGTAATGAATAAAGCTAGTAGGAATGGAGCTGTCATGAAAAATAGGGCACTTTGGAATTAGAATAGGGACGAAGTGGTAAGAGGGATCTGGAAATGGGTGTTGGTTCCTAGCCTGACTTTCGGTAATGCGGTCCTGTGCATGAGAATGTGCATGAGACCAAATGTTGAAGTAATGTTTGAAATCAAACAACGCGTCGTATGGAGGCTAGCTTTGAGAGCACATGGCTATACACCAAATAAGGGGGTACAGGGGGATATGGGATGGGCGCGGTTTGAGAGCAGAGAAGCTAGCAGTGAGATAGCATTCGAGGAGCGAGTCAGAAAAACGAGGGAAAAGCAGTGGACTAGGAAAGTTTTCCGATACCTGTACATAATGAATGTTGACATGAAATCGAGAAAGCGCACTAGAACATTGACAAGCAAATATCTGGACAGAAGTAGGGGGAAAATCAGCAATTATCAGTTAAGAAAAAGGTTAAAGAAACAGGGAGAGCTATGTGGAAAACAGGGTGCTGAAGAAATCGGCACTGGGAACATACAGGATCTTTAATCAGGAAGGTGACAAAGAAATTATCTGTGAAACTCGTAGGGGAAGCGCTTTGTTGTTTGCGGCCAGGACGGGAGTTTTACGGAATAAGAAATATAAGGTCAGGTACCACGAGATCGACACGTTCTGCGTTTCGTGCGGAGAGAAGGAGGAAACAACTGAACACTTGATACTTTTCTGGGAAGGGCTTCACCCTGCAGTGGAAAGCAGCGGGGCTGATTTATCGAAAGCATTGGGGTTTAAGGACAGTGAAGTAAATGTAGATTTTAAGCAGGTAGAAGTAACCAAACGAAGGTTATCTGATTGGTGGCTAAAATTAGGACAAGAGTAAAATTTCATAAATCATAGCTAGGTGCCTTGATCCACAGCCCCATTTAAAGGGTTCAGCCTCATCCATCCATCCATCCATCCATCCATCCATCCATCCATCCATCCATCCATCCATCCATCCATCCATCCATCCATCCATCCATCCATCCATCCATCCATACATACATACATACATACATACATACATACATACATACATACATACATACATACATACATACATACATACATACATACATACATACATACATACATACATACATACATACATACATACATACATACATACATACATACATACATACATACATACATACATACATACATACATACATACATACATACATACATACATACATACATACATACATACATACATACATACATACATACATACATACATACATACATACATACATACATACATACATACATACATACATACGTACGTACGTCCGTCCGTCCGTCCGTCCGTCCGTCCGTCCATCCATCCACCCATCCATCCATCCATCCATCCATGGAAGTTCCTGTCTTAGCATCCCATCGCATGTCATTCATAAGATTGAAAGTTTGTTTTTATATAAGTTTAGAAAGAATTCGTTCAATTATGCACCCTCCATTGTAGTATCCTTGCCATCGCACATGTGATTTATCTGGTGTTTGCTGTATTATCTTTTTGTCTCCCCTTCTACCACGCCTTCCATTTGGCCATAAATAACCAGGTCCTGAATTTAATAAACCTGTTGCAAGTAGCGCCTATCTCGTGTTATACCTTCTCTGTGTGGGCTGTCTTTGGTGCGCTTCATCTACTCAAGATATACTAAAGTTATTTTTGTGATCCATAAGTCAAATGGTGAAACACCACCCAGTTTGGCCTATTTACGCCATCCCACATAAAATAGTATTTTTATACAGGACACCACATTCATAGGGGACACATTTCACTCTGTGTTTAACTTTGCAGGAACGGTAACCGCTATCAACGTTTTCTCCCTTTCTTCGCACCAGGGGACGAAGTCTTGCTCGCTCGTACGAGCGCGGGAAGGGCCATCCTATACAGACTAAAGGTGTGCGAACAGCTCCAGAGAGGGACTAGAAAACGGAGTTACCCACGCACATCCGGAAAGCTCTTTTGATTAAACCCCTACCCAAGAACATGCACCCCTGCGCATCACGAAGGCCGACGCACAGCGAGGGCTCTTGCCCTACTCGCCAAATACAGCCGGGACGACAACGTGGTGTACGTGGACGCAGCGGAATACCGGCAAACCCAGAGAAAATCGTTTGCACTGGTTGCGGTGAACGGGAACGGCGCCCCGTTGGCGGCCGCGTAGATAGAAACCACCTCCTCCGAGACGGCGGAGGAAACGGCAATGGCCTTAGCTATAGTGAACACGCGTGCTTATATTATATTCAGCGACTCCAAATCAGCCATTCGCAATTTCCCCAGGGGCCGTATCATATCTACATCACTCCGCATTCTTCGAAACGCCCCCCTTCCGATTATAGAAGTTGAATTGATCTGGGTCCCGGCCCACTCGTCTAATCCAGGGAACGAGGCGGCTCACGCGCAAGCCCGAGGTTTCGTCGACCGGGCAGTGCGCACACCCTCCGACGCGAATTTCACGAGGGACGGGTTGATCTCATTTCGTGACATCATCCGTTACTATAGGCTGGAGAGGCGCGCATATCCCCACCCCACAAATCGTTTACCAAAGCGCAGGAAGTTACCTGGCGCTCACTGCAAACACGCTCCCTTCTGAATCCGGCAGTGCTTGCCCTCCTGTACCCTGGCCAGTACGACCCAAACTGCCATAAATGTGGTCAAAGCGCCACATACAACCACAATCTCTGGAATATAGTGGTGTTCTGAGTTGACGTCACACCGCGACTAATAATAATAATAATAATCTTTATTTTGCCATCGTACATTTGGATGGGAGGACGGCGGGAAAAAAGCTGCTCGCAGGCAGCTTGACCAGCCCACAGCCCCTGTTTTTTTTCTTTTTTTTTGGCAGAAGAAGCACAACAATACATCAAATCTGTACACAATTTGGCACAGTAGTCACAGTACAAACAACAGAATAACATGAAATCACAGAAAATGAAAGTATCCGAAATCATCAACTATACATAAGGCGGAGATTCCTGTAAGGACATGAAAATAAATCAAACCCATCTAATTTGTAGGTGTTCAAAAGAGAGGGTAACGTGTAGGATAGGCGCTGTTTCCCGGTGTTCAGACGAGGAGTAGGAACTAACCACCGTTCTGCATATCTAGTGGGGTATCGTGGCAAATTGGTTTGCAAGTTTGCAAGACCCTGTAAGCTATTCAGATTGTGTCTTAATTCTGTTTTGATCTTCACGCTGAGTCGGTATTTATATAAGTTGTATATACTAATTACCTTGGCATTGTGAAAAAGGTCTGCAGTGTGGGATCGGTGTGGTGTATTATAAACATGACGTATGTATTTTTTCTGTAAAAGATGTATGCGCTGTAAAATAGACGGTGCTGCGGTTCCCCATACGAGTTGACAATAGTTAAGGTGCGAGTAAAAAAGTGAGTTATATAAAAGCAATTTGGTTCTCGTTGATAGCTGATATTTTAAACTGCCTACCAAGCCGGTGATTTGAGCTAACTTTGTTATGAGATAGTTTATGTGATCATTCCAAGACATATGGGAGGAGAAAATTACTCCAAGACACTTGAAACTCTCCACAATTTCTACGTTACGGAAGTTTAGTACTATGGCATGATGTGGCGGGATGATTTTGTTTATTGGCCGAAAAAAGATTGCTTTGGTTTTCTGTTCATTTATACGCATGGAATTATTTGTTGCCCATTTTCCCAACGCTATCATTGTGTCGTTACATGCGGATATTATTTCTGGGATATTTTTTCCGGAGAAAAAGATGCTCGCATCATCCGCGTACATAATAAATGTTACTTCAGGGTTTATGTTTATAATATCATTAAGGTATAGATTAAACAGCAGTGGTCCTAGTATACTACCTTGTGGTACACCAGCGCGGATAAATTTAATTGCAGAACGGGCATTATTTAGCTGAACCACTTGCTTTCTCTGAGATAAATACGACCTTATTAGTTGTAAGGCAGTTCCGCGGATGCCATATCGCTCTAGTTTTAGCAACAGAATATTGTAGCCCCTATCCAGTTTCTGCATAGACGGAGAAACCGTAACTGATAAATGTTTGATTGCAAAGACTTTCAATCAGTTCTTTTGTTCGGTGTTTACGAATGATGACGGTCGAAAGCCAACCTTTAATCCTTCAATTGAGTGCCCACCCATTGATAATATCTCAGTGACTGAAGAAGGCATTTTATCCCTCTTGTTAAATCTAAATATCAAGAAATCGCCTGGAATGGACGGCATACCTACTGCATTTCTTATGAGATACGCCGAGTGGTGCTCGAAGTATTTGTGTATTCTGTTTAATAAGTCTTTATCGTGTGCAGCACTTCCAAATGACTGGAAGTACGCAAAGGTTACCCCAATACCCAAAACAGAAAACCGGTCGCTTATCACTTCGTACAGACCAATTTCATTGCTGCCCACATGCGCCAAAACACTTGAACATATTATATTCAAACATATTTCGGTCTTTCTGAATGACAACAACATAATTGATTCCAGGCAGCATGGGTTTCGAAAGGGATTATCTACAACAACGCAGCTTCTCGAAACCATTCACGAATTCGCAGCAATTTTAGACAAGCAGGGTCAAATTGATATGATATTCATAGATTTCGAAAAGGCATTTGACCGCGTGTCTCATTCTAAACTACTTTTAAAACTACAGCCAATACTTAAAAATGATCTGCTGCTTGCATGGATTTCTGCATATTTGTCATCACGGCGACAGAGTGTGTTTATTGATGGTGTGCGCTCTGACTCAGCACCGGTACAGTCGGGCATTCCACAGGGATCCGTCCTTGGGCCCCTTTTCTTTATCTTCGTCAATGACATAATACAAGTAGTGAACGTGAAAATAAGGTTATTTGCAGATGACTGCATACTATATCAAGAAATCAATAACTGCAGTGACCAGGTTTGTTTGAATTCATCATTGGCCAGCGTAGAAGCATGGTGCGCCACATGGCAAATGACTATGAATGCAAAGAAAACGGTCGCTATGTCAATCACGCGAAAACGAAACCCTTTAAAATTTTCTTACAGCACTGGCGGTAATATTCTCTCTACGGTCAGCAGCTACAAATACTTGGGTCTCGTAATTACATCTGACCTCAGATGGAATGAGCATATGTCATATATTTCAAAAAAAGCAATGCGCAATCTTGGTTACTTGAGGAGGTCGCTTCGACAATCAACACAAGAAATCCGTCTTTTAGCGTACAAAACGTACATTAGACCAATTCTTGAGTACGCCTCAGTAGTATGGGACACGTATACCCAGAAAAACATAACACAATTAGAAAGCATTCAAAGAAAATCGGTTAGATTTATATTCAACTGTTATAGCTGGCAAGTATCTCCGACGGTTCTTCTAAACAACGCAAACTTAAGCCATTAAAATTGAGACGGTATAGGGACAGACTGAAATATATGTACCTACTATATTATGATATGCTGGGAGTAGATAAGGATGTGTACATTAATTTAGTTTCTAAGCGCCCAACACGATCTAATCATTCGAAAAAAAATTAAAGAATTTTCTTGCAGGACTAACGTGTTTAAAAACTCGTTTTTTCCACGGACAGTACGTGAGTGGAATGCGCTCACCTCGAGTACAGTGGAATGCCCGACGGTCCAGTCATTCTGCGGCATGCTTAACAGTATTGAAGCAAAATAGAATTACCATCGTGTCGTTGTGCGCAATGCCTTGAGTGCTTCATATGCATGATTGTTTTCATTGTTTGTATATTTCGTTTCTTGCTCAAGTGACTGAGCATGCGTGGTTGTGTCATGCTGCTGTGTACGCGCCTTGTTGTTTTGTCGCGCTTTACTTTTCGTTACTATTATTATTGCTGGTTTTCGTCTCTTCTTCTCACTTAAATTCTTGCGATGTTTTTCTCTATGTTCGTTTTTTTGATGTATTATTGATATGCCCACTCCTGCCTAAGGCCTCAAACTGAGGCCGGCAGTATCCTGTAAATAATAAATAATAATAAATAACAAATCGAAGGCCTTTGAAAAATCGACAAATACACCAAGTGCCAGAAAGTTTTGTTCAAACTGTTCAAGAATAAATTCTTTTTGTGCAAGAAGTGCCAGTTCGGTTGATTTGTTTTTAGTAAAGCCATACTGATGTGAAGTAAGAAGATTGTATTTGTCAATGAATTTGGATAAGCGTATGTGCAAAAGTTTTTCAAAGACCTTCGAAAACACAAGTAATATGGACACCGGTCTATAGTTGCTCAGATCATTTCGGTCACCTTTTTTATATATTACAGTTACTTTCCCTATCTGCATTTTGGCCGGAAAGACTGCTGTTGTTAAACATGTATTAAATATGTTGGCAAGACCTGGAGCAATGATGTCGGCTACGTGTTTCACAGGCCGCACCTGAAGGTCATCGATATCTCGAGATGTACTATTGTTTAGGTTCTGGATTACAGATATTATTTCCTGGTCAGTTGCAGGTTGCATAAATATAGAGTCACTGTTCGGAGTACTCATGTACTCTAAAGCGTCGGACGAGCCGCTGCTCGTGGCAGTCCTACAAAAGAAAGTATTAAATGCATCGGCTAAATCGTTTCCAGATAACTCTTGACCATTGACTTGTAGTTCCGAGGGTGCGGCATGAATCTTGCGACGGTGTAGAAGCGTGTTTAGCCGAGACCAAAGTAAATCATGTCTGTCACGATCAACGTTCAGATAAGAAAGGAGGTATTCCTTTCTTGCGAACCTCAGTTTTTTGGTCAATTTATTTCTGTGTTGTTTAAAAGTGACCAAGTCAACTTGGGCTCGTGTACTTAGAAACCGTTGATACAGTTGGTCCCTAATTTTCATTTCATGTTTTAATTCTTGTGTTATCCATGGCTTCCGTATTTTACGACTTCTTCGACGAGACTTTAACGGAAAATGAGCTGAATACAAGTTCTTAAATTGATCAAGAAATAAAATGTACGCTTCATTTGCATCACCTAATTGGCATTCATTTGTCCAGTCAAATTTTTGCACCTCCTCGCGGAACCCCTCAAGCGTAGCGTGTTATTATCTGGTGGTATATTTCCTCATTTTTTTTCCTCTCTAGTCGACTACCGTTGAGACAGAGGAAAACAGGCAGGTGGTCGCTGATGTCATACGATATTACACCAGCTTTTGCAGCGTGTACTTGCGCGTTTGTAATAAAAAGATCCAAAACAGCACTTGATTCAGTAGTGACTCTAGTCGGTTCAGTGATTACATTTACGAAACCATTTGAAGTGATAACTGTACTAAAATCTCTTGCATGTTGGGTATTAGAGCCCATATCAATATTGGTCTCCACCAGCAATTAAAACAAAATTATTTTCAATGGCAAAAGCTAGAAAAGAGTCATAGAATTCTAAGAACTTAGAAAAGCTGCCGTTCGGTGGGCGGTACCAGACAGAAAGTAATGTTTTGTCCGTATACAGTGTAAGCACTTCAAAGTCTACAGTCATCACACAATAACGATCAACAAGCTGGCATTCAAAACTGTCCTGAACCAGTATAGAAACACCGCCCCCTCGGGCATCAATTCTATTCAGGTAAAATGTGTTGTAATGTTGCAGCCTGAAAACATCTTGATCATTTGTGCACCAGGTTTCGGTCAGCATGATTGTCGAAAATAAGAAATTAAACTCAGCAAACATCTCTTCTAAGGAAAACACATTGTTCTTAACCGACCTGGCATTCAGATGTATGCATTTTACAGAAGCAGGTAATAACCGTGACACAACCGTGTTTAGCACATGTGGCAAGTAAAATTGCATGGTCATTTCAGCCGATCAAAGTCCTCGGTACTCTTGACATGTATGGCTCCGGCACCATCAGTTTTTCGCACCAGAATCTTGCCATTCACATGCCAGACATAGCGATAGTCCTTTTCTTTGGCCGCAGCCTCTATCGATCGAAGTAGTTCCCTATCGTGTCGAGTCATGTTTTCTTGAATGTACACACGTGGTGTACTGTCCTTCAGCTTACTTTTATTTGCCAACCACGCGTCCCTCGTCGTCTGCCTTGCAAATCGAGCTATTATACCGGGAACATTATCTGGTTTAGAAGGCAGCCGGTGGACGCAAACAACATCACATGGCGTGATGTGTGGGACCTCAAGTTTATCTGCAACGGTATTTAATGAAGCAATTAGATCCTCATTCGGTACCGCTGCAATTCCATGCACTTCCAGGTTTTGACGTCGACTTCTAAACTCGAGCTCACGCAGTTCTTGATGGAGTTGCGCTTGTACGACTCCATTACTATCATCCACCTGTTCTAGCTCTGCGACTCTCGATTTCAGTGCATTTATCTCGGTGTCTTGCTGGTCTATTTTCTTTTCAAATTCATCAAACTTATCAGACATAAAAGTGATGGCTTGTTCCATTTTCTGAACCGCTTCTTTCAGGGCAGGTAGGCATTCAAGACTTTGTTTGATGGACATAAGAATAACCCTCATATCAGTGTAAGAAGCACCTTCTTCACCAGAACCGGAACCAGAACGCTGCTCAGCGCGGCACGCCTGACAACGCCAAGCTTTTCTAGCAGCATCATTTTTGCCTTTGTAGGATTTTTCTGTTAATCCAGCGCATTTACCGAAGTGGTATCTGTGTTCACATTCAGCGCACTTCACATTCGCTTCTTTAGCGGCAATGTCCTTTTCACACGAAGGGCATTTGTCAGACATTGCACTAGCAGCGTCCTGGTTTCACATTACAGGTTCGCAAAGCACATATGGAACTAGTATGAACAATTGCATCTGGGGCAGCAGCAGCAGCGGAAACCGTGTAAATCAAGAATAATTAAGGAAAATGAATTAGAGCATTTACCTGCAAATACGCAGCGGTACGGTTACGATGTGCACACGGCGCTGCCGCTGCTGCCAAATGGCTTCCTGGACAAGCGACGGGGTTTATCTGCTGTTTGCTCTGCTGTGGCGCCTGCGCAGTCACAGTCCACCGCTGGGTTGGGCGAAGAAGGACGATGAATCTTGGAGGCGCTTGATAGCAGCACGGCTGTAGTTCGGCAGTTGCAGGTAGTGTCGCTAATAGAGCCACGCCGGCAGGAATTAACCATGTTGTCATCTGGCCAACAGTGAATTCCGGACGAAGTTGATAAACGCCGACAATATCGCTTCTATGCCAGCACGTGTAGCCGCTCGTTGCTGTAGATGCGCCGATGTGGGAAATGCCCTGCAGAACGCCGAGCAAGCTCCTGGTTAGCGTCATTGCCAGTGCGCGTCCGCCGTGCCCACAGAAGACGAACCGCTGAGGTGCTTCTTTTATAGTGGTGTTCTGAGTTGACGTCACACCGCGACAACCAGGTAGCGTCGCTAATAGAGCCAGGTCGGCGGGAAATAACCATGCTCTAATCTGGCCAACAGTGCAATCCGGACGAAGTTGATAAACGCCGACAATATCGCTTCAATCCCAGCACGTGTAGCCACTCGTTACTGTAGATTCGCCGATGTGGAAAAGGCCCTGCAGAACGCAGAACAAGGTCATTGTTAGCGTCAAGGAAATTTTGAGTCCCACATCTTTTGATGACGGTGAAGCAGTCGTCGACATACCTTAGGAAAATCTTTGGCTTCGGGTGGAATGAGTTTAAGGCTCGTTGTTCGATGTGTTCCATGGTTAAATTAACCATGACGACAGAGATGGATGCTCCCATTGGTGTTTCCATGGATGCTCCCATTGGGAACACCAATGGGAGTATTCATCTTTGTCGTCATGACCAATTTAACCATGTAACACATCGAACAACGAGCCCTCAACTCATTCCACCCGAAACCAAATATTTTCCTCAGGTATGTCGACGACTGCTTCGGCGTCATCAAAAGATCTAAGACTCAAAATTTCCTTCGTCATTTAAACTACGTAGAACCTGACATTTAGTTCACGCTAGAGGTGGAACAAGAAATCTCCCTGCCGTTTTTGGACGTCCTCGTGTCCCGAAGCCACAATACCTTTCAATTCTCCGTATACCGCAAACTAACTCACTCAGGCCGGTATCTAAACTTCTGTTCGAACTGCCCGACAGTGAAGTCGAGAGTTGGACGAAAACTCGTCTGGTCGGGTTTTTTTTTTAACTTTTGGTCGGCGTCCTCCTTTTAAGTTTTATTATGCCCGACAGTCCATAAAGCATCAGTGGTGAAGACGCTGTTTAAAAGAGTTGAGACACACTACAGCACAGAGCTTGACAGAAAAAAAGAACAACGCACGGTATTCAAAGAACTCATCATGAACGGCAACCGAAAGAACTTTATTCAAAAAACCATTCGACGTCAAGAACACAACATTCGTCAAGAAATCAACGCACAAAGACCAACGCCACCACCAAAATACGTTGTGATGAACCAGTTTCTTAAAATGGCCCTGGGTCCACACTGGGCATGAGGAGATTGATGCACAGACTCCAAAATGATTTTGAAGTGATTTAATTAAAGCATCTGGCTCGATGCCGCTTACGGGACAGAAGCTGGGCTCGTCGTCGCCGAGGCTGAGTCAGCGTGGTGTGGCACGGGCTCGATGAATGGCTGGTAGTCTGCAGCGGCCGGGCTGGGAGTTCCTCGTGGCTGTGCTGCCCTCGTTCTCGGCTGGTCGTTGGATGAGCTGCCAGGCGTGGAGGCGCGTTGGTGAAGGTCGAACGTTAGCGACGGCTAGACCCCGGGCTCAGGTCAATGCGCAGCCCCAGTCTTCTGCCCCGCTCCGTCTCCGGCCCTCTCGTCCACTCGCCCCGATCGCTCTCCCCCTTCCTCCCGTCGGCTTCCGCTTTTAAAGCCTTTGCTTCTTTCTTCAGCCGTGGCCGCGCCTTTGTCCACTCCCCCGTGGCTCTCGAGGGGTGCATAATGACGGGGACACTCAAGCGTCGTTCGACAGGGCCGTCGACGGTTACCATATATGGTCATGTTTCTCCGCCACAACCAAATATGGTCATGTCTCTCCGCTGCGACCCGACGCCAGGACGGCGCGGCCAACCGTCTCCAGGAAAGTCACTGACCGGCTCGCCGTGGCACCGGTGCATGTGCACGAATCGTCACAACGTCACTTTACTTTATGTCAGAGGTGTCAGCGAAACCATCGCCCAAATCCAGAAAAAATAGGGTCTCCAGGTTGGGCACAAGCCCACAAACACTGTTGCGCTTTAACTACCTGTTCCCAAAGAATGGCCGCCGAGAGAAAGCGCCCAAGGCATTGTCTACAAAATTCCATGCACCCATTGCGATGCAAGCTACATCGGCGAAACCAAAAATTTCACAGAAAGAATTCGGAAACATAAAAACGACGTCCGCAAATTCGCAAGAGAGCGCCATCCAGTAGCCGAACATTCCGAGGACTCTGACCATATAATTACCTTCGAAGCAACCCGCATCCTTGGAACCGCAACAAATTACCACAAAAGGCTCCTGCTGGAATCCTGGCATATCATAACCACCCTGAACATTATCAACCGCACAAAAGGAAACCTGCCCCCAGTATATGCCCAGGGACTTCGCTCTTCAACTCAACGAAAAAAAGGTCGCCATTCACCACATCCCTGCAGTGGGCCAGCGTGACTAACAGCCGAACCCCCCTCCCGATCCCCCGCGCCTTTCACGTCACAGCTTTACTTCCTTTGACACCCCCTCCATACTTAAAAGACGCTCTCTACTGCCCTCAGTCACCCCTGATGAAGGAGCCGAGTCGGCTTTGAAACATTGGGTTAAAGTTAAAATTTTTGGTTGGAGATGTGCAATTCCCTATAAGAAAATGTATAATAGATTAAGGGTAATGAGCATAGATGAACATGGTTCAAGAAGCCTAAGTAGTGACCACAAGCTTATCAAGTTGTGTTTCAGAAGAGAAGCCAATGTAGGACTGAAGCGAGATGAACAACGAGAGGCGAATTTTTACTCAGAAAAGCAATTGCAAGCAGCAGGCAAACTAATTCAGAAAGAACTTTTTGAGGGTAGTGAAACAGAATGGACTTATACCTGATTAACTCGATTACTGGAGCTAGAGGTAGCTAAAGTGCGCGTAAATCTAAAAGAGAAAAGACACAAACCCAAGAATTGATGGAAAAAGGAGGTCAAGAGGGCGATAGAGAAACGTCAGGAAGCGTCCAGGGAACACAAATATTCCAAGAAGAGGGGGGAACCAGAAGTTGAAGTAGACAGGAAATGGGATACCTTCATAAAGTGTAGAAGGGAAACATCTTATTTCATTAATGAGAAAATTAGAATAAAGGGTGGCCAATGAATGAAAAAGTAAATAAAAATGATAGAAAAGCAGCTCACAAATTCTGGAAGCATATAAATGCAATGAGTAATGAGACTAGGCTAGAACAAAGGTTTATTGTTACAGATCGAGGTATTCGACTTGAAGGGGATGAAGCAATGAAACACATAGGAACAACGATGACAAAAATTTCAAGAAAGAAATGTTGCATATAATTTATCGAAGGCGTATACACCGGTTACTGCAATAGCTTCACTTGACCAAAGAGAGTGGGAAAGGGCAGAGAAGAAGGTTCCTAGTGGCACGTCAACAGGACCAGATGGTATTCCAATTAAGATAATAGAGAAGTTAGGGCCAAATCCAAGCAAACATTAATACAGGTAGTGAATAAAATGATAGTGGAGGGGAAAGTCCCCGATGAATGGCGATTAAGTTGAATAAACATGATATATAAGGGAAAGAGAGACAAAGCTGACGTAAGTAACTACCGTCCCATAACAGTGACATCTGTTGTTCACAGGGTGGTGATGCAGATTATAAAGGACAGATTGCAGGCTTGTATAGAGAACGAGGGCGTGCTTGGGGAGCTACAAAATGGGTTCCGGAAACAAAGGAGGTTGGAGGACAATCTGCTTTCATTGACGCACTATATAGAGATTGCTGAAAAGGAGCACCGGCCCCTATGGCTAGCATTTCTGGATATTAAGGTGGCCTGCGACAACGTTATTCAAGAGTATCTGCGGAACATACTGGGGACATTGAATGTGGAAAATGGAGTAATTAATCTTTCAAAAGATATACACAAGGGTATCACAGTGCTTATAAAATGGGGGAAAATGTATCAAAGCGTGTAGAGATACAGCGGGGGCTTAGGCAAGGATATCCTCTGTCTCATTTGTTGTTTATGTTCTACCTGCCAGGGTTGGAGACCAAGCTAGAGAGGAGCGGACGAGACTTCAACCTTTCTTTTTTAAAGCATAGAGAGTAGATTAAACAGTCATCACCGGGACTTGTATACACCGATGATATAGTGCTAACGGCTGACAACAAGGAAGAATTACAGAAGTTGATAGACATATGTGGTACAGAGGGAGATAGATTATGTTTCAAGTTTAGCAAGGAAAAATCTGCAGTCATGAAATTTAATGATGAGGTCGGCGAGCATAGAATACAGAAGTTCACGCTAGAAGTAGTCGATGAGTACAAGTATCTTGGGGTGTGGATAAATAACGGTGCTGAGTATCAGACAGAGCATGAAAAGTATGTAATAAAAAAAGCTAGTAGGAATGCAGCTGTCATGAAAAATAGGGCACTGTGGAATTACAATAGGTATGAAGTGGTAAGAGGGATCTGGAAAGGTGTGATGGTTCCTAGCCTGACTTTCGTTAATGCGGTCCTGTGCATGAGACCAGATGTTAAAGCAATGTTAGAAACTGAACAACGCGGCGTAGGGAGGCTAGGTCTGGAATAACACGCAAATACACCAAATCAGGGGGTAGAGGGTGATATGGGGTGTACGTCTTTCGAGAGCAGAGAAGCTAGCAGTAAGATAGCATTTGAGGAGCGATTGAGAAAAATGGGGGAAAAGTAGTGGGCTAGGAAAGTTTTCAGACACCTGCATAAAGGAATGTTGATATGAAATGGAGAAAGCGAACTAGGAAGTTGACAAGCAAATATCTGAACAGCAGTATGGGGGCAATTCAGCAATGATCTTTTAAGAAAAAGGTTAAAGAAACAGAGAGGACTCTGTGGAAAACAGGAATGCTGACGAAATCAGCACTGGGAACATACAGGATTTTTAAACAGGAAATTGCCTAAGAAAATATCTATGATAAATGTAGGGGAAGTTCTTTGTTGTTTGAAGCCAGGACGGGAATTTTGCGGCCTAAGACATATAGAGTCAGGTACCACGAGATCGACACGTTGTGCGTTTCGTGCGGAGAGAAGGAGGAATCGGCTGAACACTTGATACTTTTCTGTAAAGGGCTTCACCCTACAGTGAAAAGCAGCGCGGCTGATTTATCCAAGGCATTGTGGTTTAAGGACAGTGAAGGGAAAGTAGATTTTAAGCGGGTAGAAGTAACCAAGCGAAGGTTCTCTGATTGGTGGCTGAAATAAAGATAAGAGTAAAATTTTATAAGTCATGGCTAGGTGGCTTGAGCCACCGCACGATTTAAAGGGTTCAGCCGTATCCATCCATCCATGAGTAATTCCTCCCCTATTACAAACCAACTCTGCCTTGGGGGATTCCCCGAAACATTTGACCTGACCGGAATGAAGTTCATTGCTATTAAGACGCTGATCATGTTTCATCCTGTGATCTGGAATTCCAAAAAAACAGCAAGTTAGGACGTCGTAGACAATTCACGGCGCCGTCGCATTTGTCCGAAAGTAGCTTGATATCTAACGAAAATTTTAACTATATCTGTGTCGGCAACAGAACTTGGGCTACTTATTTGATTTGTTCCCGCGACTCTTTTCTGGGGCGTCATTTCGCGAAGAAAGGCTGTAAATTGCATCCTCGACTTTTGTCTGAGCGGCGTGATTCAATGCTACTTCACCTGACACTGTATTTTGACAGCATTCAATGCGGGATACGGCATGACAGCTGATTCGAGGAACGGTTGAGGATTACTATTCCTTGTCGGTCCAGGGTTCAGCTCGACGCCCAAAGCCAAACACTAACAGAAGGCAGACCACATAGGGGCTAATGCACTGGTACATGATATGCAGAATAACCTTAGAAAGCAATGGGTAGCGCCGATGTGGCACGACACCGCGAGCAGAAATGGTTTATCAAAGCGAATGCAAATTGAATTACGTGAGTAACTGGGCTTATCTTCAAGCTAAAGACTGAAGTTTTATTCGTAAAACTGAAAACAACGTGTTTCAACAACACACGTTACACTTCGAGGCCCCAAAGTGAAAACTGGAGGGGGCCCTCGTAACATAAGCACATTACGAGTTGATGCAAGGCGATGCAAAGCAGTGATTGCATAAATACAGCGAATAATTTTTTTAAATAAATATAGGAAGCAAATATCCAAACGCGGTGATGCAAAATCTTTCTAATTAGTTCATTAGCTCAGTATTCTCATAAAGTGCTGTTTAATCCGAGACGGAAATGTGCGTAAAGCATTTTATGGTTTCATTGAAAAGGGCGAAGTGTTCCAAGGATATGCAGGCGAATTTAGTGGTAAATTGGCCGTTGTTAGTTCTAACATTAGAAAGAAGAAAATTATGGCGCTCAGGAAATCTGGTGATAATTTTGTAATTGCGGTCACCGATGCAAAACGTTGAGCCAGAATAGTGCAATTTATTAAACAGTACAAGATTATCAATATCTTTAAAAGAAAAAGTAGTCGGTGAAATTAAGATGAGGCAGACAGCAATGGGCTCAATTTGATTAGCCTAACCACTCGCTTTTGAATGTGCTGAATACGGCCTAAATGTGTATCGTACTTTTACCCCATGAAGACAAGGAGTAATGAGACGGCTGTGTTTCTGAACGTAGTAGAGTGGTAAAGTATGTGTGGGTGAACGTAGTGGCGCGTTTTGATAGTAATATGAAGGCTAAACGAAATCCTCGTTAGTAAAGAATGGTCATGAGGATTGAATTTTATGTTTTTATTTGAACCAACACGAAGAAAATGACTGTGTCAGAAGGCAGTAGAGAGTGCCCATTGAGGCACACATGCAGATACGGGAAGCGCAATCTGAAGTGAATGAAATTTAATGAACTTCGTTTTTGCAGGATTAATAATTAGAAGGTTAGTTTTGCACCACAAAAAAACTCATTAAGATCAGCGTTACGGTTTTGTTGCAGTGGGGTTACAGACTTTTCAGATGTGAAAATCGTTGTGCCGTCGGCAGACAAAATACAGTTAACGTGTCTCAACGTACCATTTAGTCAAATCATTATTATGTAGGAGAAAGAGTAAATGACGCAGAATGGACCCTTGAAGAACTCCCAGTGTTACAGGCTTTGCAGATGACACAATATAGTTTGCTTAACAATGTCAAATCGGCTGGATAAATAGCTTTGAATGAGTTGTAGACGTTAACCACGATTTCCTAAGCAGGTTAGTTTGTGCAGAAGGATGCAGTTGGTTCATCGTGGAAAAGGAATGCTTGTAGCTGCGAAACAACCAAGAAAGGACGAGGACAGAGCTCAAGACACGAAAAAGTTTTTTCGAGTCTTGTGTTCTGCCGTCGTCTTTTCTTAGTTGTTTCGCGCTAGAAGTATCCATATCCACGATGAACCAACTCGCCCAACAGGACGTTTTATTGAGTTGTTAATTGTATAAAAGCTTAGGTTTCTTGATAAGTACTTCTGAAACGAGAAGACCATTGCCAATGGAATCTTTCATTTTGTCCGCAAAATATAACAGAGAAAGTTCAGTCGATAATCTTTGACGGCAACCAAATTAAAAAGACAAAAGGAAGTTGAACTTCTATATGTATGCCATGAGTAGAGTAGAAAACGTTTTCAAAAATTTTACTAAAAAACGAAGAATAAAAATGTGAGGGTTGTTAGCAATAAATGCAGGAATAATTTTGCCAACCTTTTAAATGTTACACAGTAAGCATAGCGCAGGAAGAACGTAGACGAAGACGAGGCGGGACAAGCGCTTTGCAGTACAGCTCTGCACAGTCAAAGCTCGTAAAAAGAAGCATTGTTCTTTCCTTGTTGTCGACCGCTCTCTGCATGTCATGCGAACATGCCGTGGAAGAAGACAGAGTTCTCCTGTTCTTTGATAGATTTTATATGAGCAGCCTAATACAGTTGTCTGTCAAGAACTACACACAGAGAACGGTGCTGCTTAACAGACACCAAAGGTTGACAGTTGAGGCAGAGACGGAAATCCTTCAGATTCTTACGAGTAAAAGGCAGAACAGCTGTTTTTGCGTGAGAGAGCATCATGCCTTTCTCTTTTAAAAAGCAGCGAGTGGTATTTAGGCCTCCTTGCAAGGTAGTCTGGATGAGGCCTTCAGCTTTGCCAGGAACGCCAATGCAGACATCATCGACATATTAAGAACAGTGTAACCCAGAAGGGAGCTTTCGCGGCAAATACGACATCACGGAGTTAAAAAGAAAAGGGCACAATGCCCTGCGGAACTCCTTGCATTAGGCTATATGTCCCGCGGTTTTTCCTTCTCTTGACTGCATGAATATTTTCCTGCCATCTCAAAAGTGGGAAATCCAGCGTAGTGGTCTTTCACTCACACCGAGGTCTAGCAAAATTGAGAGGACATTAATATGACTTACAGTATCGAATGCGTGCTTGATAACCAAAGATACTGTGATGGTGATATTGCCTTTGCTACGCTCATGCTCTACACTTGTTACTAGGTCCATAATTGCATCCACAATGCATCTAAGTCTACAAAATCCAGTCGTGACCTCAAAAAACACTCCTGTTTCATCACACCACCACTGAAGCCTGGCGTCCATCATCTTCTTCATTACTCAGCATAAGCACGTCGTCAGGCTCACTGGGGCGAAATGAGTCTAGAAGCAAAGGGGATTTAAAGGGGCTTAAAACAGGTAGGACATGCGCAATCTGTCGTGACTGGGGATTAATTTCATTGAACTAAAGTGGCTGTTTGGGCTTGTTGGTCAGTGATCCAATAATGGCTGCATTTGGGCGAGTTGGTTTTCCATTCTGAGCGTAAAAGCGCAAAAAACACAAGGACACAGACTAAGGCAGACAACACGAGCGCTTACTTCCAACTGATTTTTATTTCATGCAAGAAGCGAAATTTATACTCTTGATAAGTGTCTGCACATGCTTACAGGGCAATTACCGCAGAGTTATGACTGATACCAGTTATCATGTAACACATATGAAAGATGTCAGATATGACATCTCTTTTTTTGACAGCAGAATTGATGGAGCACTTATGCAATCATCCCCAGCTCGCGCTATCTCCAAAGCTTCCGCAATTTCTCGGGTAATTTGGCATTTGTGCACGTAAAGGACTTTGCTCTTGTGAAAGAGAGGACGACAACCCTCTTTACTTTTACTTTTGCACTTTAAACAATGAATGCTCATGTGCCCCTCTTTTTTGTTGTTCACAACGTAGTCATGCTCGCTCAACCGCTCGTTCAGGCATCGTCCCGTTTGGCCTATATAGTATTTTCCACATGATAAGGGCACTTTATAAACAACACCTTCACTGCATCTCACAAACGGCTTTTGATGCCTGATTTTGCAACCAGTTTTTCTTTGGTTTCCTGAAGTACTTTGCTTACATAATGACATCAGCTTATTTGGGGCAGAGAACACCACGTCAACGTTTGCCCTGTTACCAATTTTTTGAGATTGTGTGAAATCTTATGTTTATAAGGAATGACTGCAAATTTCTTATTGGCTTTTGTCTCTTCCGGCTCGTCCTGGCACTTGGCTTCCCATTTTTTCTTTTTGACAAGTCCTTCCGCCACAGAAACCAGCAGGTGTAACGGATAACCCACATCTTGCAATTTGTTGGACTGCAGGAGAAGGCTTTCTTCGATTGCATGTTCACAAGACTTCTTTGTACAGTTAAGAAACCCTAAACGAGCTATGTTTCTTTTTATAAGCTTTGAGTGCGCGGAACTGAAGGGTAAGGGCATTTTTCCATCCCTGGGATGATAAATCCAGCAAGTGTGGTCTTCTAGAAAAGTTAACCTGATATCGAGAAAGCGTATGCTACTGTTCTCTGGCATTTCATGCGTGACTACAAGAGGAGATAGGCTACACTTGAAATGATCTAAAACCTTTTCTACCGCCTCATTGAGGGTGATTGTAGTGGTGTCTAAGAAGATTAAAAAATCGTCGACAAAACGAAAAACATTTAACACCCCTACGTCTTCAAGGCAGGCTAAAAGCCTTCTGTCACATTCAGCTAAAAACAGGTCACTTAACAAAGGAGCTACGCTGGACCCAATACATATTCCTTGCTTCTGCAAAAACAGATCGTCGGCCCACTTTACAAACGTAGAATTGAGATATGTACTTAATAGCTCCAAAAAACCCCCAACACTCACTCCCACTGAATTCTGGAAAGCAATGGGGCCAGCGTTCTCAATACATCTTTCAACGCACTGCAATAATCCGTTTTTCGGCAAAGAATAGTAAAGGTCTTTGACATCGACCGAGAAGGCAAACATGTTCTTTCCATCGCTTTGCTTTAGAAAATCAATTACATTTCCTGAATTTTTTATCATGAAAGGGTCATCAACAACTAGCTGTTTTAGACATTTCTGTAGGAAGTCAGAGACTGGTTTTTGCCAGGTGCGCGCTTCCGAAACGATAATTCTTAAGGGACATTCCATTTTGTGTGTTTTAGCGGAAAAGAACATGTTAAGACTTAGATCACTGGCCTTTTCTACGGACTGAGCTAAGCGGGTTAAATTCAAGGAGATGCACAACTTTTTTGCTTTCAATCTTACTTTTGACAAATTTATATCTTTTTGCCTGTGAAGGTGGTTTTGCTGTGATGCCTAAGGTCCTTTTTCATGAAAAAGTCAGTCATGCTGTTGAGAAAGTGTTTGACAGGCAAAAAGATATAAATTTGTCAAAAGTAAGATTGAAAGCAAAAAAGTTGTGCATCTCCTTGAATTTAACCCGCTTAGCTCAGTCCGTAGAAAAGGCCAGTGATCTAAGTCTTAACATGTTCTTTTCTGCTAAAACACACAAAATGGAATGTCCCTTAAGAATTATCGTTTCGGAAGCGCGCACCTGGCAAAAACCAGTCTCTGACTTCCTACAGAAATGTCTAAAACAGCTAGTTGTTGATGACCCTTTCATGATAAAGAATTCAGGAAATGTAATTGATTTTCTAAAGCAAAGCGATGGAAAGAACATGTTTGCCTTCTCGGTCGATGTCAAAGACCTTTACTATTCTTTGCCGAAAAACGGATTATTGCAGTGCGTTGAAAGATGTATTGAGAACGCTGGCCCCATTGCTTTCCAGAATTCAGTGGGAGTGAGTGTTGGGGGTTTTTTGGAGCTATTAAGTACATATCTCAATTCTACGTTTGTAAAGTGGGCCGACGATCTGTTTTTGCAGAAGCAAGGAATATGTATTGGGTCCAGCGTAGCTCCTTTGTTAAGTGACCTGTTTTTAGCTGAATGTGACAGAAGGCTTTTAGCCTGCCTTGAAGACGTAGGGGTGTTAAAAGTTTTTCGTTTTGTCGACGATTTTTTAATCTTCTTAGACACCACTGCAATCACCCTCAATGAGGCGGTAGAAAAGGTTTTAGATCATTTCAAGTGTAGCCTATCTCCTCTTGTAGTCACGCATGAAATGCCAGAGAACAGTAGCATACGCTTTCTCGATATCAGGTTAACTTTTCTAGAAGACCACACTTGCTGGATTTATCATCCCAGGGATGGAAAAATGCCCTTACCCTTCAGTTCCGCGCACTCAAAGCTTATAAAAAGAAACATAGCTCGTTTAGGGTTTCTTAACTGTACAAAGAAGTCTTGTGAACATGCAATCGAAGAAAGCCTTCTCCTGCAGTCCAACAAATTGCAAGATGTGGGTTATCCGTTACACCTGCTGGTTTCTGTGGCGGAAGGACTTGTCAAAAAGAAAAAATGGGAAGCCAAGTGCCAGGACGAGCCGGAAGAGACAAAAGCCAATAAGAAATTTGCAGTCATTCCTTATAAACATAAGATTTCACACAATCTCAAAAAAATTGGTAACAGGGCAAACGTTGACGTGGTGTTCTCTGCCCCAAATAAGCTGATGTCATTATGTAAGCAAAGTACTTCAGGAAACCAAAGAAAAACTGGTTGCAAAATCAGGCATCAAAAGCCGTTTGTGAGATGCAGTGAAGGTGTTGTTTATAAAGTGCCCTTATCATGTGGAAAATACTATATAGGCCAAACGGGACGATGCCTGAACGAGCGGTTGAGCGAGCATGACTACGTTGTGAACAACAAAAAAGGGGGGCACATGAGCATTCATTGTTTAAAGTGCAAAAGTAAAAGTAAAGAGGGTTGTCGTCCTCTCTTTCACAAGAGCAAAGTCCTTTACGTGCACAAATGCCAAATTACCCGAGAAATTGTGGAAGCTTTGGAGATAGCGCGAGCTGGGGATGATTGCATAAGTGCTCCATCAATTCTGCTGTCAAAAAAAGAGATGTCATATCTGACATCTTTCATATGTGTTACATGATAACTGGTATCAGTCATAACTCTGCGGTAATTGCCCTGTAAGTATGTGCAGACACTTATCAAGAGTATAAATTTCGCTTCTTGCATGAAATAAAAATCAGTTGGAAGTAAGCGCTCGTGTTGTCTGCCTTAGTCTGTGTCCTTGTGTTTTTTGCGCTTTTACGCTCAGGTCAGTGATCATGGTGAAAGAATGCAGCGCAAAAATACAATGACAAACGAAGATGCGCCAGTCCTGTGCACTTCTTCGTTTCTCCTTGTCTTTTCGCGTTGCATTCTTTAACCATAATTTCATTGACACGCACATTGTTACATATCCCGAAAAGTACTGCATTGCGCTTGTGATCAAGATTTTAAATCATTCGATAATAAACGGCATCACGCCCCGCAGTTGTCTTTTGACGGCACAACGCAAGGTCACTTTTAAGCTCATCAATTGTAAACACAGAATCCAAATAGGAACCTTGCGCATTTAACTAAGCACTAACTTCTTGCTGTGCATATGTAGCTGAGTTTTTAAATTCCTCGCACTCTAATGAAACGCCAGGGCGAGAAATAAGTCAACAAAACGCATCAGCCAGGTCTGTTTCTACTGTTTCCTGTGCCATTGCAAGAGCTCTGAAATGGTTATTCAGAGGACCGGACCTGCTTAAGGACCGGACAATCATCCCTATCCAAGCTACAGGAGTGTGAGGGGTCTATGTACTGCAAATGTCAGGCCATTTTTTACTTGTTAATTGCTGCAGACGTTTACAAATTCACGAATGAATCCTTTGAGCCTTACGGTACGATTCTAAATACCCGGATCGACTGTAAGCCCTTTCCGCTTTTTTTCGTAGTGCACTCAGTCGCTCATACTCTCCATCAACACCTGTGAACCCCTCAGATATGGGGACTTCTTTGGTACAACGACTCAGGCTATCTTGCACCACCGAAGTGAAGTCGTCAATGCTAATGTCCATAGAAACTTTTTGAGATCTATGTTGTGACCAACAAATCCCCAATTGGTAAGTTTGGATTTACATCGGGCACCGTGACACCGTAAGCTAGGATGATTTACCAGTATAGGATAATGATCACTTCCGCGTGTCTCAATGTCTGTGGCCCACCCCACGTCAGACACCAGAACTTAAGTGCATAGAGTCAGATCTAAACACCTCGAATAACGAAAACCGCGTAGAAATGTCACAGAACAGTCGTTCAGAACATATGTTACGTTTCTCTGCGGCGCACTCAACGACCCTTCCACGGGCGCCATAGTAGTGACTATCCCAAGCTGCATTATGAGCGTTAAAATCACCGCAAATCAGCTAACGAGAGCCCGAAATTTTAAAGACATTCAGAAGAGCAACAATAGAGATGCGACAAGATGGTTGCAAGTAAATACTAATAACAGTAACGCGGACCTTACCAAAGGACACTTTGCAAGTCACGAACTCCAAAACATCAGAATCACTGGACTAGAACAGGTAGTAGGGTAGGTCCTTCCTCGTACATAGCATCGCTCTACTGAAACCAGATGGATGTCATGATTTGTATGACACATAGTTCGAGAGACGGAAGTCGTCCCCCACACCTGCTTCCTGTATGCACAACACAGGAAAATTGTTTTGCTCAAGTAATCTGCGAAAGTCTGCACACCTTCCTCTTAAGCTTTTTGCATTGCACTTAAAAATGGCGACACTTCGATAGCGTTATTCATAAAAAGTTCACCCAATGGAGGACCCAGGAAGCTGAGCCAGTAGAGGCTACACCGAGAGCAAAGCCTTCACCTTGGGGGTGATATTTGCTTGCGGAATGGCTGCCAGCACAGCACGAACTGCAGTAAGCAGCATAGTTAGAGTGCGCTGCACCACTGAGACTGAAGAGTTGACTCCAGCAATTGAGGCTGGTTGAGGTACCACTTGCGCTGGCCGAGCAGAAGAACGCTAAAATGAGGCAATTCAGGGACCCGAATTACGACCTAGCACTTGTCTTTCAGAACGCTCCCGAGTAGTCCTCTTCTAAGAGGAAGCTGTCGGCACAGCTGAAGAACTGGAGGTAGAATTCTGCACTTGATGGATTAAATTTTGTCGAGCAGGTTCGTTCAGCCCGGACGAATAAGATTCAGATTTCGAATCTTGGTGTTTTTCATGCTGCACTGAATTCTGATGGACTGGATTGACTGCTTCCAAATTTTGAGCACGTGCGTTTTAGCGAGGCGACATGCCATGAAGTATTTCTTGACGCCAGAGGTTTGAAGCAGCTATGCTTTGAGATAATACCAGTTGTTAGGCGAGTTGGTGCTCACGGTGATCCATAACAGCGCAACAGACGGGACAGAGAAGAAGGGACAAAACAAAAAGCGCTCTGTGTTGTGTCCCTTGTCTGTCCAATCGGTCGCGCTGTTCTGGATCACTATGTTTTGAGGACAATCCGAGAAAGAAGCGCAATGGTCGCCACCACAGTTCGCGCACTTAGGTTGCAGAAGCGATTTGCACTAGGTATACTTATGGCTGTCTGAACAAATATTGCATCGCCGCGAAGCGTGGCAGTTTTTTGCCATGTGACCGAATCGCTGACAGTTGAAGCAGCGCCGCGCTGGTCGAAGGTACTCTGGCAGAGGATGACTAGTGAAGCCCAACAAGACCCTCTCTGGCATTGGGCAGTCTTCACCGAATATGAGTCACTGAGTATATGGGGACGGAATTCCACCGCTTCAGCCTCTTAACACTGTTACATAGTCTGTCGTCGTGCCGATATCACTCCGGCATCCCTAAAAAAATTCTAGAAGTCGCTCATCGCTATACTGGAGATGAACGTGAGGGATTTTACCAGCGTTTTTTGCGTAGGACTCTGGTATGGAAGGATTGACACCTAATCCCGCCACTTCAGATAGCAACAACAGACGCTCAGCTGATGCAAAGAAATTAACACATACAGAGAAGCTGCCATCTCAGTTTACCCTGAATGACGTAACATTCTCCTTTGCGGCAGAAACAATTTCTGACAAAACTCTGTTTGGGTTCACTTGCCAAAAGCTTTGGCCCTCTTGGGTCGGAAGGAACACTGCAGGAATCCCTTCCAGTCGCTTTTTCGTGCAGGAGACCAGCGTCCCTTTGCCCTTTGCAATATCTGGACGAGTGCGACGAAAGCAAAATTGAAAATTAAGAATGGCTTTGGTCGGACAAACACAGCTGCTCACGGAAGTCTGCAGGTGGAGGAAAGTGATCACTGAAAGCGTCAGAAATGGCATTAGGTTGAGCGTATGTGCTCGTTTCGTTTCTAATTCCGTTTTGGCGTGAGTTACAACGCTTCTTATTGATTTCGTCGAATACCGGCCAATACCACCGTTAGAAAAGTGGAGTTTTAAGCCAGTTGGTGATTCAAGATTTGCAGGTAGGCTTAGCGCGAGACAAACGAGAACAAGAGTGGGACACAGGACGAGCGCTCGTCCTGTGTCCTGTGTCTTTTGTCCTTGTTTGTCTCGCGCTAAGCCTACCTGCAATACCACCGTTAATACCGCCTGTTTACCGGAAGAATTCAGAGGCCTGCAATGGGAACAGCAGCGTATAAAAGTGCATTAAGAATACCTTAAGAAGCTGCTATTTGCATGCGACGTTGCCTTCTTAATCACCCGGGAGATACTGCAAAGCATGATCAATGAGTGACACGTGAAAAGCAGAACGCTGGGTCTAGAAATATATATGCGGAAAACTAAAGCAATTTTCAACAGTCTCGCAAGGCAAGTGATGCTCACAATTAGCCAAATGGTGCAGGTGCTATGGAATACGTCTAGAAAGGGCAGGTAATAACCGTGATCCGGATCGCCAGAGCCAAATAGCCAGAACAATACAATGGGGTAAAGCCCACTTTGCAGGTTCTCTCAGATCGTGAATGGCACTTTACCAATATCCCTCAAGAGAAAAGTGTACAACAGCTGTATCTTACCGCTAATCAGCTAAGAAGCAGAAACGTGGCGGTTAACGAAAAGGGTTCATCTTAAGTTAAAGCATTAACACCTCTTTTTGGGCTAGTTCGTGCATACTTGAATTAGAGAAAAACTAGCGCCGAACCACGCAAACGTCGAGAGAAGAATGAAGACGAGACAAAAGCGCTAACTCACAACTGAATTTTATTGAAGCCAGGATGCCGCTTATGTACGGGGAAGCTTGAAGGGGAGAGAAGGATGACAAGGAAGAGAAGGTGAACAGAGGCAACATCGTTTCGCAGAGCCAGGCAGGCAGCCAGAAATCGACAGGAAAAAGAACAGTTACTTGATAACTGAACCTAAAAATTTAAACTCGGAGGCAAAAAGAGATAAAGAAGGAGTACTAACACAACTACAGCGAAACTTCTTTATGTAGAAAGCCTCTGGACTAACACGTGCAGTCTCATCTGTGCGGTTGCCGAGAATCTTCGTCTCATTAAAGACAAAGTTAGAGACAAAGCAGCGAGCTATGGGTAGAAAATTGTTAGGTCTAACGTTAGAGACAGAAATAATGCAGAGTGGATGAGAGAAAAAACGCCGAATAATGACATGCTAGTCAAAACCAAGAGGAAGAAATTATCTTGGACAGGGCACGTAATACGAAGGCAAGATAACCGGTGCGCGTAAAGGGTAACGGAGTGGATTCTCAGATAAGGTAAATGCAGCAGGGGGCAGCAGAAACTTAAATGGGCAGATGGGATTAAGTCGGTGGGGATAGGGTGGTAGCAGCTGTCCCAGAGCAGGGTCAATTGTACAGACATGGGCGAGGCATTTTCCATGCAGTGGGAATAGTCAGGCTGATGATGACGATGATGATCATAGTGGTGAGTGACATCAGCATTTTTTGGATATTTGGCTCTGAAAGTTGCCATGTAGGTAGGTTTAAAACAATTTTAAAAAGCGGCTTAAAACTGTAAAACGTGCCCTTTACAATTTTATTCAAAATAATGCATGGAAGATACGCAATATAAAACTGTAGCGAGATGTGAACCAATATGCTATTTTGCTGAAGTACAAATATGTATCATAAAACATCGTACACGCAGGTTTTAGTGATTTAGAGAATCAGGCTTTTACACGTGAAGGTAAAAAGTCATCAAACCATTCAGATCGACCTAACCTATCGCTGCATAACGGAAAGAGGCGTGATCAGTTACAGCATAACAGTAGAGTCTCGCAACACTGGACACATGAGAAAAGCAAGGGTGAACACTCTAGTGCAGACGATTTTCTTACGAGAACTGATTGTGTTTTAAAACATCCTAATGTCTTGGAACCTCGGCTAGTTTTATATTGGCTCAAATTTTAGAGAACTCCTCACAATGGAGTAGATTTGTAATAAGAGAGTATTTATTCATGGGCATCCACCGCAGTGCAGCCATACGGTCCAAAGGAAAGCTATACTGCTTCCACAGAAAATTCATGGTTAAAGAAAAATTTTTCCCCGTCGTGTGTACGAGCCCGGGACCATTGCGTCATCGGAGTAGTAACTATTGCGAGAGCAAATTGATCACTAACTCGAATTGTTATATTGGACTAAAAGTCACTGTTCTACAGATATTTTCCGATTAATTCAGCTACACGTTTGTGCCTTGTGCCACGGAAGCCTATGTAGCAATGCTTGGACTGTGCACGCAACTAGCGTATCTACGCGGCTTAATAACGAGAGTATTTCCTGCAATGACCAGCGTGCGTTGGTGCTTGCTGCGTTTCAAGCAAAATGATTAATTTTGTGTATTCCTTCTTCATTATCCGCTTTAATTCAATCATGTGATGGGTAGCTGCATGCGCTGCTTATCCTGCATGCTGCTATGGTTTGGATTAGAAAGATGCAGAAGTACTTGCTTGTTGTCTAGCTGATTCATCATAAATTTGAATGGCGCAAAGGGACAAATACGGGATGACACGGAGACAGAAAGAGCGCCTACTACCGGCTGAGTTTATTGAGGAAAACACCACCGTTATACGCCAGTACATTATCATCATCAGTGCATTATCACAGCCAGAACAAGCCAGTTCGCAGCTTTATTAATGTACACAAAAAGATCATATTTATGCATAAACGCCAGTGCATTACTCCTCCCAGAACAAGGCATGAAAAAATTTAGGAACACGAAAACACGGAGGTACGACGTGATATACACATTATTATCTAAAAAATCTAGTTGCCGAGCGCTGAGTTTAGCCGATGAGGTGCTTATGCACGTGGGCGCACCTTTCTGTATGTGAAATGCCGCATTAACTTCTTTTTCAACGTGCTCTCTGACTTTGCTGATAAACTTTGCCTCTTCCAGCACCGGTTCGCGATCTTGGCAATCTCTCCAGGGATCAGGGAGGTTCCCTTTTATGTTTTTATATTGTCAGTTTGTGATTGATTGCTCTCTCGTTAAAACAACAGCCGGTCTGGCCAATGCAAACACGCGCACACTTGAGCAGTATATCGTAGATGACTTCAGACATGAATTCCGTGTATCGCAACCTATGCTTGATAACCCACCGCGGTGGTCGTTTGTCCATCATGGAGAAAATCTTTTTAAGCTTACATGGTGCTGAAAACACCACATTCACTCCTTAACGACGGCCTATTTTATTGATGTTGTGGTTATTTTAAGCATATATGAAATTACCGCCACAGGCCTCTTATCCCGTTGCTTGCTTAGAAGATCACCGCTCGAAGCGAGTTTAATCTTCTGCAGCAAAGCTTCGCAAATAACGATTATCACAAGACACGGATAGCCAGCGTTGTTGAATCTCTGAAGTTGCCTTTCATAGCCAGCCTGCACACAGCGATCGCATGATTCTAAGGAAGCGGCGTGTAAGCACGTCATGGCAGTGCTTCGTTTCACCAGTTTAGAATGGGGACTGCTGAACGGCATGAGGCTTTTCTTGGAGTTGCGGTTATACACCCAACACACACTATCTAGGCCTGTGAAATCAAACAACGTGCAGAAACTGTATCTTGCCCTCTTGCGGCAGTTCCCAAGTGAAGGTGAGGACTTGGGAATAGTCTCTACAAAAATGTTAAGAACATCAGCAACAGCTTTGTCAAAGTTATGAGAGATAGGCCGGTCAAAAAGAATAAAATAATCATCAACAAAGACCAAAACCCGTCTAACAGGTATCTGGTTTAGCTGCGCACAAATGTGTTGGTCAATTAGAGCTAAAAAGATGTCAGTAAAAATAAAGGCAACATATGAGCGAATGCAAATACCAGTTCTTTGCAAATAAAACTTCAGGCTAAAATCACATATTGGATTGAAGATAAAATTAAAATAAAAAAATAAAATTGTCACCGGTGATCCCAATAGCGTTCTGAAATTTTGCGTCATCAAAATTATTTATGCCCTCACGAACGGCTGTAGAGAGGCCATCGTGAAGAACAGAGTATTACAACCTTTCCATATCTACACAGATCGCACATGATGGTTTTTCCAATTATGGCCTCATCTCAAGTTAAAACCAAATAATAGTTCCTAATAAAGTAAGGGTCATGCACAGAAAGGTGCTTCAAAGAACCTTGTAGTAGTTTAGACACATGAGATTCCCATGCCCTATTTTCCGATACAAGAACCCAAAAGGGACACTCAGATTCATAGGCTTCACAAACCCCTTTTTTGTCGAGTTCACCAGTTTCCGCACAGATTCTAAATGCAGATCCTCTAGTTATTTTAAAGCAGCCTGTTCGTGCTTGTTAAAGCGAAATTTTATAGGTCTAAAAAAGATTATTTAGGTATTCTCCATTTATTCTTATTCCCAACTGTTCCCAATTCAGGCCTCGGAATACGTCCTGTAAACATGCGCTGAACAGTATTGGCGAGATCGTGTCTCCTTGCCTGACGCCCTTCCTTATTGGATTTGTATTGCTGACTTTATGGAGGACTATAGTAGCCGTGCAGTTGCTATATATATCTTCCAGTATTTTGACATAAGGCTCTTCTACCCCCAGATTACGCAATGCCGGTATGACTGCTGAGGTTTCCACTGAGTCGAATGCTTTCTCGTAATCAATGAAAGCTATATATAGAGGTTGGTTATATTCTGCGCATTTCTCTATCACCTGGTTGATAGTGTGAATATGATCTATTGTGGATTATCTTTTACGAAAGCCTGCCTGACCATTTGGTTGATTAAAGTTTAACGTTGCCCTGACTCTATTAGCGATTACCTTAGTAAATACTTTGTAGGCAACGGATAGTAAGCTGATCGGCCTGTAATTTTTCAAGTCCTTGGCGTCTCCCTTCTTATGAATTAAGATAATGCTTGCATTCTTCCAAGCTTCTGGTACAGTCGAGGTCATAAGGCATTGCGTATACAGGGTGGCTAGTTTTTCTAGCACGATGTCCCCTCCATTCTTCAACAGATCTCCTGTTACCTGATCCCCCCCGCTGCTTTTCCCCTTTTCATTGCTTCTAAGGCTTGATTTACTTCATCTTCCGTTACTGGCGCGATGGCGCATTGCTGTGCACTGCTGTCTTTCTCCTTAACGCTCTGATTACATTGGCTACTGTACAGGTCTGTGTAGAACTCTTCGGCTACGTTAACTATCTTATCCATAGTGCTAATTACATTTCCCTGCTTGTCTCTTAATGCATACATCTGGTTTTTACCTATGCCTAGTTTCCTCTTCACTGCTTTTAGGCTACCTCCGTTCTTTAGAGCATGCTCGATTCTCTCCATATTAAACTTCCTTATGTCGGCTAACTTGCGCTTATATATTAACTTCGATAGCTCTGTCACTTCTATTCTGTCGGTAGGGTTAGACGCCCCCATGCTTTGGCGTTTTTTGATAAGATCTTTCTTCACCTGAAATGGCTTTCCGGCATCCTGTCGAACAGTCCTACCGCCTACTTCTACTGCGCACTCCGAAGTGATGGCTGTCAGATTATCATTCATTGTATGAACATCAAGATCGTCTTCCTCAGTTAAAGCCGAATATCTGTTTGCAGCGCTATCCTAAACTCGTGTGCTTTCCCTCTTACGGCTAACTCGTTAATGGTCTTCCTCTTCACTAGCTTCTTCCGTTCCCTCTTCAACTCTAAGCTAATTCGAGATCTTACCATTCTGCGGTCGCTACAACGCACCTTTCCGAGGACGGCCACATCCTGAATGATGCCAGGTTTAGCGCATAGTATGAAGTCGATTTCATTTTTAGTTTCACCATTGGGGCTCTTCCAGGTCCACTTCCTGTTTTCTCGTTTGCGGAAGAAGGTGTTCATGATCCGTAATTTATTTCTATCCGCGAATTCGACTAATAACTCTCCCCTGCTATTTCTAGAGCCTATCCCATAGTCACCTACCGCGTGGTCATCAGCCTGCTTCTTGCCCACCTTCGCATTGAAGTCGCCCATCATTACAGTGTACTGCGATTTTACTTTATTCATTGCCGATTCTACGTCCTCATAGAATCTTTCAACGGTCTGGTCATCATGGCTGGATGTGGGTGCGTAGGCCTGCACTACTTTCAGCTTGTACCTCCTATTCAGCCTAATTACTACAGCTGCTACCCTCTCGTTAATACTATAGAACTCCTGTACGTTGCCAGCTATATCCTTATTAATGAGGAATCCCACACCTAGTTCTCCTCTATCCGCTAATCTGCGATAGCACAGTATGTGTCCGTCCTTTAGTACTGTATACGCCGCACCTGTCCTCCTAGCTTCACTAAGCCCTATGACATCTCATTTAATTCCCGCTAGTTCCTCGAACAGCACTGCTATGCTAGCCTCACTAGATAAAGTTCTAGCGTTAAACGTTGCCAGGTTCAGATTCCAATAGCGGCCTGTCCGGAGCCAGAGATTCTTAGCACCCTCCGCTGCGTCACAGGTCTGACCGCCGCCGTGGTCAGTTGCTCCGCAGCCGCTGGGGACTTAGGGCCGAGGGTTAATTGGTTTGATCATAGAAGGTAGCGGCCAAGTACTACACCAGTGTTGCCAAATTCTGCTCTGGTTAGAGAGTGCGTGGTCGGTTCTGGTCACTGAGATCAGGCCACACTCCAGGCCTGGTTATGCAATTCCATCGGCACGCGCATTTTTTTTTTGAAACCCGGTGGAGAATTTCGCGTCACCAGGATTTGAACTCCGGTCCTCTTGCACGCGAGGCAGATGTTCTACCTCTACGCCATCGCTGCAAGGAAATTGTGCAATAGCAGCTGTTTTCTGCGGGTCTGGGCATACTCCCTCCTGGCTAAAGGTGTGGCCTAGAAACAGCAGCTCTTCATAGCGAAAGTGGCCCTTCTCTCTTTACACGGTAAGGCCGGGCGATTGATTGGGTCTAGTACTGTTAAAAACCTTTTCGGGTGCTTTTCAAAGTTCGAGGTGAAGAAAACGACATCATCTAAATGCACCAGACAAATTGTTCACTTCAGGCCTGCCAGCACTATATCCATTACTCGCTGAAACGTCGCCGGTGCGGTAAAGAGACCGAATGGCGTTACCGCGAAATCGAAGAGGCCATCCGGAGTGATGAATGTGATCTTCTTGCGATCACTTTCTTAGACCTCAGTTTTAGCCGCTCTTGAGGGCCATCGGTGAGAAATACTTATCGTTGCATAGCCGGTCCAGTGTGTCGTCGATGGGGGGGATGTGGTAGATGTCTTTTGTTATGTAGTTCAAGTGGCGGTATTCCACGCAGATCGAAGTGCGCCGTCTTTCTCACTAGAACAACCGGTGGCGCCCATGGGTTCTAGGAAGGCTGGACGACGTCGTCGCGAAGCATTTCTTCCACTTGGTCCCGGATGGCTTATTGTTTTCGCTGTGGCACACGCTAGGGGCTTTGGCGGAGAGGTCGTGCGTGCTGGTCGGTTATAATGCGATGTTTTTCAATCGGCGTTTGTAGGACCCTCGGCGATGACGAAAAACACTCCTGTAGCTTTGAAGCAAACTGCGGATCTCATCTTGTCTGTTCCGGAGCAGGGCTGAGTTGATGTCAAAAGTGGGCGAGTTCTCTTGGTCAGGCGAATCTTCTGCGGATGGGTCGGAGAGGGTGAAAGAGTCTCGTACGTTGGATATTTCGTCGAAGAAAGCAATCGTCGTTCCGCTGTTAATGTGCCGGTATGCGACCCGGAAGTTAGTGAGCAGTACTACGGCCTGGCCATTGCGGAAATGTGCGATGCCTCTTGCGATGCTGATTCCTCGCTCTAGAAGCAACTGCATGTTCCTCTCGATAATGGCTTCAGCGTTAATGGCTTTCGTGGCGCCTACGATCGCGATAACGCTTGAACGGGGCGGGACGCTCACTTCTTCCAGGACACTCAGGGCAACGTGATTTTCAGGAGCTCTAACCGAAGGGATGGCCGCGTCCGTCGAAGCCGTGATCAGACTGTATCGCAGGTCGATGATCGCCTGATGCTCATTAAGGAAAATTATGCCTACGGTCACTTCGCGGGAACACTGCCTTAGCAAAACGAAGGTCGCAGGATAGATATGTTCCTTGACAGTCACTCGCGCTGTGCATCGTCTTGATAACGTAACGAGGTGGCCCCTGTGGTGCGAGTTTATTGGCCGTCCCAAGAGGTCGTTACTTTCCTCAGCTGCGCAGCGATTGTTCCATTCATCATCGAGTAATCGGCTCCTGTGTCGACTAGAGTGGTAACTTTCCTGCTGTCTATAAACACGTCTAAGTCGGATGTCCGACTCTTGCATTGCACGTCATCCTGGGCGTCAGGTCAAGGCATCGTCGGGTAGGTGGATCGTAGGTAGGTCGCGTCGTCGAAGCTTTTGTCGGTTGCGGGGTCGTTTTGAAGGTGGTTCGCGTCCTGGTCGAGGTTGTCATAGTATGCGGCGTTAGCGTGTCGAGAGCGGCGTCTTCATGCAGCGTGGTCGTTGGAGGATCTTCGGCGTTTCGCTCGTGAGCGACATAACCTGCAGAGATTGCTGTGTTTAGTTTCCGCTACGTGGGCTGGGAGGTCATCCTTGTACCGCGGGTGCGTAGCCTCGGCGTGGCGACGCAAAGCGCGAGGCTGACGGCGATGGTGAGCGTGAAGGGTGGTTCGGCGCGCACTCTTGTCGGTGCCTGTACTCGTCGATTATTTGCAGACCTTGGCCGAAGCGTGGTCGCTGTGCGTTAACGGCATATCCACGAAGACCGATACGTCGGTACGGGCAGTGACGAAGAATATGCCCGGCCTCACCGCAATGAAAGGACAACGGTCGGTTGTCGGAAGTCCTCCAGGCGTCGCATATCCTGTTCTTTGAGCGTCGCTCGTAGGCTAGGCGAGCGGGCGGAGAGAGGCGGCGTTCTGGAACAAGTGGTTTATCTCGGAAAGGACGTAGTGTGTGTCGTGTGGGCTGAGGAATGCGTTCTGCAGCGGCGTAGGTCGTGGCCTGGGACTCTGTGGCCGCTGCGGTGCCAAGTGCCTGTTGCACTTCTTCCCGCAACACATTCATGAGAGTCCTGTTGGAGGCTGTGGGGAGGATAGCAGCAGTCGTAGCTCATCGCGGTTGATTTCGCGCATAACTTTCCGCAAGCTGTCGCTAGTGGTGGTCATCGTGTCCCGATGAATTGCAGACATGAGCAGGGCGGGTGCAGTGTCGAGCCCGGACGTCGAGGGTATTCTCGATTGTGCAAGCTTCTTGCGTAATTTCATCGACGTTTTTGGCGGCTGGTGGACGAGGTTGACAATAAGTTGTTCATTTAGGCCACGCAAAAAAACTGAACTTTCTTTTTCTCGCTCATCTCGGGGTCGGCGCGGCGAAAGAGGCACTTCATCTCTTCGACGTAGCCCCGGATGGGCTTGTTCGGAAGCTGGATTGTGGACTCGAGGAAACGTTCGGCGTTTTTTCTTCACGACACTGGTGCAAACTGTATCAGCCACAGACAGGCTGATAACGGAGCTAGACAGCCGCCGATGGATCTGAGAGCCGCAAACATGCCGCAGTATTCATTGTCAGCACTGACACAGACAGTGATCGGTTCGTGCGCGTTCGTGCGCAACGCGGCGCCCATCATGGGCCCTAACCGGCATGACCCAGCACGATGCACCTTCCTTTTTTTGCTTTAACAAGGAATCGAAAATAAAAAGACAAGTAGTACAGCAGAACAATCGAAAGTGCAGGCAGAGGGGCTGCTAAATTACTTGTTTGAAGTTGGGTCCGTATGATATACGTCGTGGTTGTCTCTAGTTCGCAACGATCTTCTAGGTGCCAGCGAAGTCTCAAAAGGCGAGGCTCGATGCACAGGCACCTCTGTGCCAGCGTCTCCGACGTTGATGTCACTGTAATCGCTGTAGCTGGAGGGGTCCAACACCTCCGCGGTTGTTAGATAGTGCTGGTGATTACGCCGCAGCGTTCTATCGTCTTCTGTTCCAATGTTGTATGACCTAGGCGCTCCTTTTTTCAGTACGTTCACCTTTTGCATCCAGGCGCGGCCTTTCACAGAAGCCACCTGTATGGTTTGCAGTGGTTGCAGCAGCCGCCCTCTTGGCTGTTGCTGGCGCTTCTTTGCAGGTGACTTGGGATGCTGGGGGAAATAGAGGAGCCGCGTGCGCAGGTGCCTGCCCTGCAGAAGTTCAGGCGGGGATCGACCATCCTGCAAGGAAGCAGAGCGGTGCACGAGTAAAGCTAGCCAAAAATCTTCACATGCGCTTCCAGTCTTTCCAAAAATCCGCTTGATAATCTGAACGCCCTTTTCCGCAAGGCCGTTGGAACGTGAAAACTCTGAGCCGTCTGTTGAAGGAGATTAGTTGGTGGCTTGAAAACTGGAGACCGTTATTCGTGCATACTTCCACCGAAATTCCGTACCTTGCGAAGATGCCTCCCAACTTGTCGATGACTGGAGTTGCAGATGTGTCACCGAGTTTGTCGACTTCTGGAATTTTCGAGTAAGCGTCAAAAACAGCAAGATACGCACACCCAGCATAATATAACAAATCAACGCCGAATCGGTACAAAGGTTTATCAGGTGGGGGACGCAGCAAGAGCGGATTGTGCGGCTGATGGTACGCATTGGTTTTACAGACCGCACACTTTTGTTTAAATGAGGTTAGAAGACCAAACGCCTGGCCCTAGCTTTGCACTTATTTACGCCCAAATGGCCCTCGTGAATCCGTCGGAGCATACCTGGCTGCAGCTTCTTTGGGATAACTACTTTGCTGCCTTTCAGCAGAATTCCGCCAACCACTGGAAGTTCCGAGGTCAATTGTTTCAGATCTTCTCCTCTGTCTTTGAGGATATATGTTTTCTGTCGCCGCTCGCAGCTCCGGGTCATGATAGGTCTGTTGTGTCAAATTGCTTAGTTCCTTCCCTTACCAAGGGTGACAGGACAGCTACGGCCTGGACTGGAATGTCGCCGAAATCATTGATATCTTCCCTCTCGGCAGGAGGGATTCTTGACAGCATGTCAGCCAGCACAAACTCTTTGCCTGCCACTAACTGCAGAACATAGCCGTATATTAACAAGCGAAGAAAAAATCCGCTGCATTTTTGGGAGCACGCTCCCAGTGTATTTGGATGCAAAGGTTATCAAATGTTTGATGTCGGTGAGGATTGTAAATTTCCTACCGTACACAAAGTAATGAAACTTCTCGCCACCGCATGCAATTCACATCGTCTCTTTCTCGACCTGCGAATAGCGTTTTTCAACTTCGTTCATTGCTCGTAACGCATAAGCGACGGGACGCCAGCCACTGATAAGTCCCTCAAGCAGTACAGCTCCTAAGCCATCTTTATAAGCGTCCGACGTTATCTTTGTTTCATTCGCGGGGTCGAAAATATCGAGCAACGGGGCAGTGCGCAGTGCTTCGCAGATGGCATCCAATTCTCGCGCGTGTTCTTCCGCACAATCCAACACAACATCCTTTCGTATCTAGCTTCGAAGAAGCCTTATTTTACCAGCCAGCTTGGGTGGATATTTGCCAAAGTAATTTACCGCTTCGAGCATGCGCTGCTCGACGTAACCGTGGATGTTCGGAAGCTGGATTCTGGACTCGAGGAGACGTTCGGCTTTCTTTACTCACGACACTGGTGAATAATGTATCAGCCACAGACAGGCTGATAACGTAGCGAGACAGACACCGATGGATCCGAGAGCCGGAGAGACGCCGCAGAATTTATTGTGAGCGCGTATACAGACAATGATCGGTTTTAGCGCGTTCGTGCGCAACGAGCTGCGCATCACGTGCCCTGATCGGCATGACCCGACATGATAAAAGTACTTTCAAAAGTTCCTTCTTAAATAGCTCCCATGTCGTTAGGGAACACTCGTGGTTTTCGTACCACGTACGTGCTTAGCCCTACATTTAAAAAATACGTGTCCGATTTTCGTTACATCATACCAATCGTTAAATGATGCCACGAACTCAAATTGGTCCAACCATTCTTCTGGGTGTTCTCCTAGGGATCCATTAAAGTTAGTAGCAATCGTGGCTGCTGCAGTATGATCGGTGTCGACATCTTTGACGAGATTGAGGTGCTCGTAGCAGCGTCGTTTCGTTGTCTGGTGCGGTCTGGCAGGGCCCCGAAGTCAGGCTGCTCTCCCTGGAGACGTCGGGTGGCTCGATGAACTGCTCGCTCGTCCTCCGGTGCGAAGCGCGGAGGGCTGGCGTCACGAATTGATGGGGATGTCCGGTACATGGATGCACCCCGCACCTTTACCAGAAGTCACGTAGTGGTGACTGCAATCCGAAGAGCCGAAGGGTAGCGAAAATGGCGTCTAAATAAAACTCGTCTCTTTGCGCTGACTTGTCCCCTCAATGGTCTGAATCACTCGGCGGAGGCTTACCAGCAAGTCTGCTTGGCGGTCGTCGAACAGAATGCCGGCCGTAGTCGGCCGTGCTCAATTTAAAGCTGATAGCTAACTTTTGAGATAAAGCGCGAGAAATTGCTACATTTTGGAAGAACATAGGATCGGCTACGCCTGGATGCAATCAATCGAGATAAATCTGGTCGCGTCTTGCATCGCAAACAAAGAGATAAAGCAGCGTGCTGCAGCTTTCGAAAATGAACATACAAACGTTACAAAGATTCGCGGCTATATGCATCACTCCCATCTTCATCCTCTAACACTTGCCTATTGAGTTCCGACCTCCCGCTAATAACACCTCTAGTCATTTAGCGCTTAGGTTGTGTGTCCTCTTCCTCATGTTCTCTGCCCCTTTCGCGCTAAATTTTTTACGACATCGACAAGCACCCACTCATCCCAACAATATTTTGGTTGAGGACATGGCAGTTGCAGCTATTATAACCTTTCGTGCATTCCAATGAAACGCACTCGTAACCTACTAACATGACTTCCAATAAATGGACGACTCGAATTAGAGACAAATTCACTGCGGCCAAACTTCCTGGCATATATGAGCAAATCGGTATACCGACTCTACACAAAAACCGAAAATGACACAAGCCATTTGGACATTATTATTTGTCGCACTGATATAGACTACGACAAGAAAAATATCTGGACTACCTCCTCCTCCGACATTTATAGTGTTGTACATTGTGTGAGGGATACCGCAAAAAGCAGTACACAAGTGTAAATACCAGAATGATGCATTTAATTTGTGGTTTCATGCTTTCTCAGTGTAATGGTATCTGGCTGACGCGCCCTAATATTGGAGGGTACGTTGCTGGTCTAGAGGGTGTTTGTCAGACATCATGCGATCACGCCGCTTGCAGACGAGGACACATAGAGGACGCACACATAACTGCGGTGACCTGTCAGCTTTATTTTGGATGGGCGCCTTATATTTAACAGCCAGAAATTGACGCGCAAGTAAACCTACAACAGAGATATGAAGGTGGCGCTCGGCTGCTGACCCAAAAAACGTGGGTTCGATCTCTGCCGCGGCTGGCGAATTCCGATGGAGGCGAACTCTAGAGGGCTGTGTACTGTGCGATGTCAGTGCACGTTAAAGAATAATAATAATAATAATACTTGTTTTTTTGGGGAAAGGAAATGGCGCAGTATCCGTCTCAAATATCGTTAGACACCTGAACCATGCCGTAAGGGAAGGGATAAAGGAGGGAGTGAAAGAAGGAAGGAAGCGGTGCCGTAGTGGAGGGCTCCGGAATAATTTCGACCACCTGGGGATCTTTAAGGTGCACTGACATCGCACAGCACACGGGCGCCTTAGCGTTTTTCCTCTATAAAAACGCAGCCGCCGCGGTCCAGGTGGGAAATTTCCAGAGTCCTACACTACAATGTACCTCATAGCCTGAGTCGCTTTGGAACGTTAAACAACCCTAGACCATGCACTGCAGATATTAAGAGAAGGATTTAGAGCACTCACTCTCAATAAGATTTTCATGAAGTGGTCAACACCGACAAACAGAAGAAAACCAACACGAAAACAATAGCAAGAAAAATTGGCCAAGGCCGGGTAAACAAATGCCAACTACTAACACAGCAAAACGATAACAAAGCTAGAAACGAGGTTGAAAAAAAGGTGAAATTATGGCACAGATGAGGCAAAAATTAACATGGCAAAATTGCATGAAGAGGTAGGAGGAGGAAAGGAAAGGCCGGGATGCTAACCGGAAGAATAACCGGTTTGCTACCCTGCACAGTGGAAAGGGGTGATGGGATAAAAATATGAAGGGGAAAGAGAGTAGCAGGAAACTGAAGTCACTATGCAAAGTCCGAGCGTTCGGTAAGGTCACAGCCTATTCTGCAGGCCAGAAGCTCTCAAGAAGCGGAGCAGTGCGTTGGAGGCCTTTCCCGCCGACGATCTCAGCGGCCAGTGGCCGAGAATTCATTTGCGCCAATGGGCGTGGATCTAGCTCCAGCGCACGGCACAGAGACTGCCTTTCGGAGCTGTAGCCAGGGCATTCACATAGAATGTGGGATGTAGTCTTGTCCCACTTGCAGATGGCACATGCAGGACTACCAGCCATACCGATTAAGAAAATAATGCTTGGTAAAAGCTGCACCAAGCCACTGGGTAAACAGCAACGTTGCTTCAGTAGAACATGTTGTCGGGATTGTTGGTTGAATACTTCAGACTTGGTAGTTGCGCGAAACACACACAAGACAGGGTATGGGACGAGCGCAACGAGCGCGACGGGCGCAACGGGACGAGTGCTTCAGGTCCTCGTAGGTCGGATGGAAGCTGGAGCTTCATATCTTGGTCCAAAGAGTTTAAACGCGAACTCGAAAATTGGCCTGAATTCCACGCGGCAAGTGTGATGTCCCGCGCCAATGGTCTAAGCCTACTCACTGCGTCGGCTCTCGAAATGAGAATGGACACAGAATCGCCCTCATGGTGAGCAAGTCGCGCTGCCTCCTCCTCGCGGTGCTTGCCTGCGATGCCGGTATGTCCTGGCAGCCATTTGTAAACAATATCGTGACCTTTATTGATGGCGGTGTGGTTGAGTTCTCGAATTTCCGCGACCAGTTCTTCATGGGACCCATGACGAAGAGCAGACGGTAAGGCTTGGAGGGCTGCTTTTGAATCATTGAAAACAGACCATTGCTGGGGTGTTTCTTCACTGATATGCTCAATGGCGACACGAATAGCAGTAAGTTCTAGTCCAGTCGATGAAGTTCGGTGTGATGTTTTCATTTTCTTAACGATGGTCCTTACGGAGATAACTACGGAGCCCGAGGAACTGGAAGGGGTCACTGAGCTATCGGCGTATGCGTGCAGTCGGTGTCCGTGTTTCTCATGCAAATATTCTAGAGTGGTGAGTTTTAGTGCTGTCGACGTAAAATCAACCTTCTTTTTGATGGCCGGTATGGAAAGAAGGACACGAGGTTGGTGCAGACTCCATAAGGGAGAAGACAGTCTAGATAGAGGCTGGCGTAAAGTGGACTGGTAGAAAGCCGCGATGGACATCAATAATTTTGGGAAAGGATGTAAGTACACGGTGGGCTGGCAGAAAGACTGACAACATGGTGAGTGGGAATTCGAGAGAGGTGAAGAATATGCGCATTGAAGGCTACGATTGTTACATAAGCAGTCACTGGATTCTTAGCGATGTTTACTGTTGCGGCTGTAGACGCGCCTTTTGGCAGTCCTACGCACTTCCGGAGAGCGTGAGCTTTAACACTTTGTAGACACAGTATATACTTATTTATTTACAGATACCTTACAAGCCTCCGGAGAAACATTGTGTAAGGGGGGTGAAATACAGAAGTTTGTGCAAAATAGGTTAGAAATAAAAAAAACATAGTAAAAGTGCAGCAAAACACAAAAAAACAGTAAGTTCAGGTAATATTTCGCAATTCATAAAAAGTGCTAAAAGTAAAAAACAACTATGCGTCATGGAACAAAAACAGGGGAAATGCAAAGAGAGTTATACAGAAGCAAACTAAAGCATATCAGGCATACCTGAGGAAAGCTGCGCATCAACAGAACGAAAGAGGCAATAGTCTCAAGCAGCTGAAAATGAAGTTATATGAAAACTGAGTATATAAATGATGTGCTAATCATTATCAATGAAGTGCTTGAGTATTTGTTCGCGAAAGATGTCATGATTACCCTCTTGGGCGATGCAGCCCCGAAGGTCGTTCCAGAGACTGATGGCACGCGGGAGTAACGAGAAGTTTAAAGCATGTGTGTTGCCATAAAAGAGGGCATGACTGTAGTTATTATGTAATTTATGTGATAAGTAGGAGAGACGTTGGAGACCTGCTGGCGGTGAATAAGTGGCATGGACGTAGTTGTGAAAGATAGATAAAAGCGCAATCTCGCTACGAATTAGCAACGGATGGAGCGAAAGTTCAATCTTTAGTTGTGTTACACTGGAGTGATAACTGTAATTTTGCGAAATGAAACGACAAGCCCTATTCTGGACAGCTTAAAACTTCTCTGTTAGATATTTCTGATGAGGTGACAAGATGGATGAAGCGTACTCTAGCTGCGGTCTCACATAAGTGATGTAGGCTTGTTTACGCACATGGAGGGGTAGTGCATTGCCGGTTCCAGCGAAGGAAACCTAGTGACCGGGAAGCATTAGGGAAAATGGTGGTTATGTGTTCAGCCCAAGAAAGGTGTGGTGAAAGATGGACGCCCTCATACTTATACTGCGTAGTCCGAACCAATGACTCGTTTTTAATGAGGTAGATAAAATGCGAATTTACTGATTTTCGGCTAAAAGAAATTATCTTATACTTAGAAATGTTTAAAGTCATTAGCCACGTTTTACACTAGTCGTTAATGCGATCGAGGTCACTTTGAAGTGCAAGGTGGTCATTAGTACTTTTTATTGGTCGATAAACAATGCAGTCGGTAAGCAAATATGCGTATCCAAGATGAGACGTTTACTGGCAGTTTATTAACGTAAATTAAGAACAGTAATGGACCGAAGACGCTTCCTTGCGACACACCCGATGCAACATCGAGGAGAGGAGCGAATGAACTACTAACAACGGGAAACTGCTTGCGATTAGAAAGAAATTTACGAACCCATGACAAGGTTACAGAATCTAATTTGAGCGCAAAAAGTTTAGATATTAGTCGGCAATGGGCTGCCCGATTAAATGTTTTGGCAAAGTCCAAAAAGATGCAATCAGTTTGTAGGTTCATGTTGACGTGTAGGTCGGTAGTAAATTCAACTAACTGCGTCTCACAGGAAAAGCCTTTTCTGAAACTATGCTGCTGAGAGGAAAAACAATGATTAGATTCCAGGTGATTGTAGATGTGTGATGCGAAAATGTGTTCAATCATCTTGCAACAGATGCAGGTAAGTGAGATGGGGCGGTAGTTTTCGTGCGAGTGTTTGTTGCCACTTTCGAAACCCGGTGCAACCTTTCCTATTTTCCAATTGGTGGGGACCTCACCTGTAGATATTGATTGCTTAAAGATTTGAAGTAAGATGATGCTGGTGACTGAAATGGTATTTTTTTTAGTATTTCTGAATTAGTTTCATCAACACCACCGGAAGAGGATACTTTAAGGGGACACTGAGGAGAAATTGAAGTTGGCTTGTATCGATAGAATACCAGCTCCTGATAACAAAAACGCCACTCTTACTGAAAACAAAGCTCTTGTATTGTAGAAAATAGCAAGAACCAAAATACAGATATCGCCGCCACAGACCAATCTCGCAAGTACAAGCGTGATCACGTCATAGGACAAGAGACGCTACCTTGGAGGAATTTTCACTCCTACATGGGGGCAGCCGCAAATGTCTGAGGCTGAAAAAGGATAGTTGCGCGGTTCAATAATGAAGCAAGTTTTGTTTTAATACCCATAGTGCATTTTTATCACAGAAGGAAGACAGACTAAAGACAACCTGAATGTTGGAAGCAAAGAAAACCGATCCTTGGCGGCGCCACAGGCGGCCAGGAGAGTTTCGATTTTTTATGCCCCTTCGCGTCTATGAGCTTTGCGTGCCCCGTGGTTTTGTTTTTGACGCGCTTCGATTTACAAGCGCCGAACAGCAGAGGAACTCCAAGTGCCGCTTCAAGTGCTAGTTAACCTCTGAAGGAGCATGTTAAGGCTGGTCAGACGATCGCCCCGGTCGGTGAAAAACTATGACGGCACGATGGTCGGTGATCGTTCAAGGCAGTTCGCAGTATAAAGAGCCCTTGTGTCTTCGCACGCTCGCCTGGCGAAACATTCCCGGCTGTGCCAGTCAACTTCAAACTACTTAACGGAAACCGTTTATTAGGGACGTGAGCCAAGGTACAAGGCAGTTAAGAAAAATTGCTGATGGCCTAGCTCTGTTAGGCCAGGATATACGTAGCGAAAGCACGGAGACTTCTGCATCGGAAGAGTGCATTCACTAGATGCGCCTTTATAGGCGGCTATATATTGAGCCGTCGTAGCGGAGCGGTAGCGTCTCTGCCTCAAACGTCATAGGCCTTGGTTCGATTCCGGGCCTTGGCACATGATGTTTTTTTTATTCAGTAAGTGGGCGGGGTATTTCAGTGGCTCCCATAGATGCCGCCACCGAATACATTGGTTACCGGTTAAGCGGAGGCTCTGTTAAGGCGCGTTTATACTCCTGCGTAACGCGCGCGCTGCACGGCGACGTCACGTCGGCCAAAGCGAGACCCTCTATACTCCAACTGCGCTTGACCGCCGCCGCGTTCGGTGGCTTCGGCGCAGTCTGACCGCACTGGCGGAGACTTGAGGTATGTCACTACTTCGCGCCGAGTGCGCCAGCCGCCGCCGGGGCCCGGCCAGACCGATTCGACTGCGCGGCGAGCTGCGCGTTGTTATGTAATTCAATATTTTTTTTCTTTTTCAAAAATTATATTAATTATATAAAAATTATATAAAGTGGCCGGACCTATATCGGTCAAACGGGCCGCTGCTTTAATGTGCGCTTGCAAGAGCATTTTTTGTCATTGAATAAGTCGCCTTCATCTAATCTCGCTAAGCACTTTTCGAAATGCAGCGGCTGCAAGCCTTTGCTTGACCAAACTAAAATCTTATTCCGACACCCTAATCAGCTAACTAGAGAGATTTCAGAGGCCTATCACATCTGTAAGAATCAGCACACGTGTGTTGCCGACCCTATGGTGGTTTTGCATGAAAGAGAGTTTTGTTACCTTGACGCACCTGTATGAGCACTTTTCCTGTCACGCCTGCGCGATGGCTTTTGTTTTGTTTGTGATTGTTCTTCCTTTTGTGTGTTTCTCGAATAAACGCGCAGTTGCGAGTAAGCGCTTGTGTTGTTTGGTCTCCCTTGTCTGTTGTCCTAAGTGCGCTTTATATAATTTTTGAAAATGAAAAACCAACTAGCTCAGATGTCAATTCTGTAATTCAATAGCTTTGGCAGTTGGGCGGAGCTGTTCTTTTCGAGCTCTCGGATAATTTAATCCATTCACAGTACACATCTGAAGGTACATGCAAGTGGGCGAGAGAGCCAGATCCAGTGGACCCGTTGGATCCAGCGGAAGCCGTTGAAGCGTTGTGCTCGGCTTTAGTTTCAAGCCGCCAACTTTAACGCGAGCGCCCTTAAGCAACCATTCGTTTTTTGTGGCAAAAAAATAAATAACCTGGCCCTTGCAACCGTGGGAGACCTCGACGCTGCCTGCTGCACCGTGCAACCGCGCGGTTCAAGGAATCACAATCCGTTGGCCCCTAAGCCAGCCCCGGCAGCCTCCGATGGGTGCAACGCGCCGACCTATTTCTGGCCCCTCGCGACTCCCCGCACTGGGGTTATGATATTTAATTTGCAACGGCTTCTCACGGTGGAAGGGGCAAACGACTCGCCGGCGCCTAACCTAACCGTGCTCCCTCAAAAGCAACGCACGCTCTGTGGGGCTGAGGTCGCTGAAATGCAGGCCGGAGTTTTTGCGATAACTTCGCCGTCGTGTTCGGGAACGGGATCCATTGTAACGCTGGCAAGACGCCGGTGCAAACGTAAGCGAAGCGACGGTAGCGACCCCCGATAGATGCCTTCAACGTGCGGCGGCGGTAGCTTTCATTTCTGCAGTTGCTAGACCGCACCGCTAGTCACCAGAAATCCCCTGAGTTTGCGTTTACGTCACGTTTCACATCACTCCGTCCTATGACGTCATAAGACTTCTCGAGTTTGAATCGGAGCGGCAGGAAAAACTTTTTCAACTTCGAATTCAAATTTTTTTTAAATAAATGCATCTTTCGCTCCTGGACAAGCGGCAACAAAGCCATGAAATGTCGAACTATCAGGTTTTGCTAACAAAAAAAAATTGATAGATTTCTCCTCACTGTCCCTTTAAGGTTATTTGTCAGGTGCACTGCCATAAAGTGTAATGTCAACTGGTGTCATGTAGAGGTAACCAAAATCCGCTTCATTCTCTCTCTCTCTCTCCGGTACATAAGGGATGTTAGAATTTTCTTCTTCGGTGAAAAAATGCGAAAAACGAGTCAAATGCTTTAGGGCAGTCAGCATCGGAGTAGGGGGTGTTGTTAACGTCTTGTATTGCGATATCATTAGTGACGCTATTCTGACGTATTGTTTTCCAGAACTTTCTTGTGTTATTCTTAAGTAGCGCAGGAAGGTCTTTTGAAAAAAAATATTTATTTTTTGCATCACAAAGGGCGGAACAAAACAGTTTTAGGTAGGTTTTATATTTACCCCACGCGCATGGCATACATTCGTGCTTTGCACTTTTGTACAATCGTTTTTTCTTATTTCTCACGCGTTGTTGATTTCTTGTAAACCAAGGGTTAGATTGATAGCGTGATAAGTGGGACATGTTTGGCTACAAGTTCTGCGATGTTGTCTCTTAAAAGAATCCAGTTATCTTCTACTGACCTGTCTTGAAAAGAAGGAATCAGGATATTATCAGAAAACATTTGAAGTTCATCATTTATCCGATTGTAACCTTCTCTGTTATAGTAGCGAATCTTTTTCCTCGTGATGCCAGTGACGGAAGTGGAATGTTAATTGTCATCGCAGAACTTGTAGCCAAACATGATCGGCAGCGGCGGTGACATGGAGCGGATGTGCTAAAGACTGTTCTGTCGTCTATTGCAGTTCCCATCGCTTCACCTTTGCCAAAAGCCGGAAATGATCTTCGGCAGCTCTGTTTCTGACGGGACACCGAGCGCTGCAGCCTATCTTCGATGTGCACGGGACGAGTAGCGATACAAGCAGGCCACGACCACTGGCGCCACTACGCTGCGGTTTTCTTCAACTTATCGCGCTTTGGCCGACACGCCCACTTTACTCACATCGGCAGCGGCGGTGACATGGAGCGGATGTGCTAAAGACTGTTCTGTCGTCTATTGCAGTTCCCATCGCTTCACATTTGCCAAAAGCCGGAAAGGATCTTCGGCAGCTCTGTTTCTGACGGGACACCGAGCGCTGCAGCCTATCTTCGAGGTGCACGGGACGAGTAGCGACACAAGCAGGCCACGACTACTGGCGCCACTACGCTGCTGTCTTCTTCAACTTATCGCGCTTTGGCCGACACGCCCACTTTACTCACATCGGCAGCGGCGGTGACATGGAGCGGATGTGCTAAAGACTGTTCTGTCGTCTATTGCAGGTTAGTCTTTTCTTTTACTTCACCTGTTGATTTTTATTCTGCTCCCGCCGCTGCCGAGCGTGCAACACTCAGCGTTCTTTGTGGTTATATGTTGTTTTTGAACTGCTCCTGTATTTCACCATGCCTGGCTCTGACAACGACTGTGCAGCATGCTCAAAAGTGCTCTCAGCTCAAGGTCGTTTTATGCAGTGCTCGGTATGTGCTGGTTCGTATCATCTAGGCAAGTGTTCTGGGTGACAGATGCGGCGGCTAAAAACAAAGCGGAAACATTCTTTCAGACATGGTCGTGCGCTAACTGCTATTCATCTCGACTTAGGGGAGCGGGTAGCGGGAAAGATAAGCAACCTATGGACACTCACCAGATTTTGACGGCAATCCATGCTAAACTAAAGAAACTAGAAAATCTCCCTGAAAAGGTTGATGGCATCGAGAGAGCTATCACACTAATGTCAGACAAATACGATGAAGTACTGCAGGCAGTAGCTCGGCATGATGCAGAGCTGAAGGAACTCCGGAAGCGAGTTGAAGCTGTGGAGGCCCGTGATGATAATGTCGAGGTTCTGCAGCTCAAATTGGAAGTAAATGATTTAGAATGGCGTAGCAGACGCCACAACTTGGTTGTTCATGGGGTACCGTTCTCTGATAATGAAGACTTGCTCTCGAAAATCAATGAAGTTGGTAGCACAGTAGACCTTCCAAATCTGAATCTGCATGAAGTTGAGGCCTTGCACAGACTGCCATCGAGGCTAGATAAGGTTCCTGGTATAATCATTCGTTTTTCTCAGCTGCAACAGAAAGACAACTGGCGTCAGAAATGCAAGAAACTGAGAGACTTGCAATCCAGGGTATCTGTCACTGAGAACATTACTCAGCGAAATAGGTCGCTTCTCCTTGTTGCCAGGAAATGGGCTAAAGAGAATGGCTTTGAATACGCTTGGCACACCAACGGTAAAGTTCTAGTCCGAAGAACTAATGGAGAATCCGCACATATTGTTCGTGTGGAGGATGACCTGGCAAAGCTCGTCTCGTGAGAGCACTTGCTTGTAGTGTGTTTCTTTTAAATGCAAAAACTGCTAACCATCATGAACATCTACTCCAAACCAAGTGACCTGAATGCGACTGTTGGAAAAGAATCAGCATTGTCACTTTTGCATATTAATTTGCAAACGACAAGAGGTAAAGAAGAAATTTAACACGAGTTTCTAAACGAATTTCAATTCAATTACACTGCAGTTATGATCACAGAGACGTGGCTTAACGATCATGAAGGTTTTTCTTTTAGCGGTTATCATACCTTTCACCTGAATCGAGTTGGTAGACGGGGCGGGGGCGTTTGCTTGCTAGTTTTAGATAGCATGCATTGTGAGAAGGAAGATGAAATAACTGCGTCAACAGCTCATTACGAAATCCTTTCTGTGCGCACTGGCAGAATTCTATTTGTTGTTGTTTATCGTCCTCCAGATGGCAATATCGATGACTTTTTTGAATATATGGAGAATGTCTTTGAATTTGCACATGCTTGTGGTTACACTATTTTTGTAGGCGGAGATTTCAACATTAATATAGACGTCAAAGTCATTTAAATATCTAGGCGTCTTTTTTACATCGGACTTACGATGGAATAAGCACATTAATTATATTGCGAATAAGGCAGCGTCCCGTTTGGGTTTTCTACGGCGGAATTTTAGCCATTTACCAAGTAACTTAAAAACACAGCTGTATTTCAGTTACGTACGCTCCATACTTGAATATGGATGTGTTTGCTGGGACCCACACACATCTGAGTGTGTAGGAAAATTAGAGAAAATTCAGAATAGGGCAGTTAGATTTGTTCTTGGTAATTATAATTGGCAAGTTAGTATGACGGAAAGCAAACGAAAACTTAACTGGCAAGAGTTGAAGGACCGTAGAAGGTACATCAGATTGAAATTTTTCCATGAGATTTATTATTCAAAAACTGGCATAAACCGCGAACAATATATCCAGGCACCTCATTATATATCAAAGCGACTAGACCACTGTTTGAAGGTCAGAGAATTTTCTTGCAAGGGTGACGTCTTGCGTTATTCTTTTTTTGTTAGAACTGTTCGGGACTGGAACAGTTTGCCATCGAGCATTGTATGTATTACATCTAACGAAGCATTTTTCCATGCACTGCAATAATTGCTTTATACCTATAAATGAAGTCTGTACCCCCCTGCTGTAATGCCCTGCGGGGCGATGCAGGTAACTAATAAATAAATAAATAAATAAATAAATAAATAAATAAATAAATAAATAAAATTCTCCCCGACGAACTCGTATGCTGCTTCTTCTGGAATCTTATTTCCTTCAAAATGTCATTAAACTGCCCACACGCGTAACTCCCTCGTCCGCAACAATGCTTGACCTGTTAATTGTCAGCAAGTCGACTGTACTTATATCGGCAGGAGTCATTGACAGTTCCCTCAGTGACCATCTTCCAGTTTACGCAATTTGCACTTATGATGTCACACATACTAACCCTAGCATGAAAATACAAAAGAAAATGCAGCATATTAATTGTGACACGTTAGATACTTTCAGAAGTGCTGTTATCAAGTTTGACTGGGGGCCTGTACTGAAATATAAAAATGCTGATGAAGCATTTCATTTTTTCTTAGAACTGTTCGTTTTAATTTATAGAGAATGTTTTCCATACAAGACGGTTAAAGCAGCTAAAAAGGCTCGCAAGCCCTGGGTCACGGCCCATATTCTTAAAGTGATTTCAAAGAAAAACAAACTGTATCAATAATTCCTTAAAAGTCGCGACTCAGAAGACTTCTTAGTCTTCAAACGACATCGGAATAAACTAAATCTGTCCTAATAAAAGCGAAAAATGACTATCACATCAACCTATTTTATGGCATCAAAGATCAAAAGATCGTTTGGAAAACACTAAACACACTGTTGTGTAAGGAGCAATCTAATGTGCCTAGCAGTTTAATTATTGATAACGAAACATTTACCGGTAAAGACCTAGCTGACAAATTCAATGACTACTTCGTTTCGCTTGTAGATTCTGGACATGATCCTAGTGCTATTGATTACATAGACAATTATAAGTCCAATACTCTCTTCCTTACTTCGTGTGACGACACGGAGGTACTGTCAGCCTTCAGGCATATGAAGGTTAGTAAATGTGAAGACCCATTTGGAATTAAAATGCAACCAGTTATGCATGTTATAGAAATTATTTGTCCAATTTTAGCTCACATTTATAACTTCGCTCTAGATAAAGGTGTATTTCCTTTTGAAATGAAAAAGGCAAAAGTGATTGTCTTACACAAAGGCGGTTCTAAAGGTTTTCTCAATAATTACAGGCCTATATCTATTTTGCCAATATTTTCCAAGGGCTTAGAGCGAATAATTTTTGTACGCCTGTGTGATTTCCTTCAAAAATATAATGTCAATACAATGAAACAGTTCGGATTTAGGCAGCACTCACCTACAGAACTGGCACTGCTCCGACAAAAAGAATTCATTCTCACGAACATCGAGAACAAAATGATCACTTTAGGAATATTTGTAGACTTCTCAAAAGCCTTTGACAGAATAAATCCTACTACCCTTCTCTTAAAACTTTCTGCATACGGTATTAGGCATAAGATGCTTAATTTAATTTCCAATTACCTTAGTAACCGCGAACAGTTTGCCACTGTCGATAATTTTCACTCTGCTTACAGGCCTCTTAAACATGGAAGCTTACTGGGTCCGCTGTTATTCAATATATATATTAACGATCTAATAAATATAGATAAAGAAGTTGAATATGTATTGTATGCAGACGACACCACTTTCTTTTTAACTGGCTCAGACGTAAATGGCTTAGTGGCAAAAGGAAATGAAGTCTTGGATAAACTGCATCTGTGGTCTATCAAAAATTCTCTCTTAGTTAACTCAAGTAAAACAAAAGCTGTATTTTTCAGAGCCAAAAACACGAATTATAACATAAAAAATCCTCTGAGATTGGGGGTGATTGACATAGAAATAGCTAAGGTAGTCAAATCCCTGGGTGTTTACTTTAATGAATATATGCTGTGGGATGCTCATAGTGAGCATCTACAGACCAAGTTTTCTCGTACAGTCGGAATTCTTAGAAAAATGCAATATATGCAACCTGAGAGAACCAAGCTTCTTCTGTATATCGCACTGTTCGAATCCAATATAAGATATTGTAGCTTGATCTGGGGCAGCACTACTGCCACCAATAAAAACAAGCTGTTAACGGTACAAAAAACCGCGCTGAAAGCAAAAGCAAATGTGCCTTCTTATTCGTCTTCTGGGCTTTTATACTCAAAATATAATATAATTAAAGTTTCCTCGTTTTATGATTTTCGCCTCCTCCAACTGTACAAATCCTTGTCCGAACGTCGAATGCTGTTCTTAGAAGAAACTATCAATTTACGCGAAAATACGCACTCCCATCTAACTCGCCATCATGAGGTTTGGTATGTTCCACGTCCTCGCACTAATTACGGATTCCAGACACTAAATTACGCCTTACCTACTTTGCTTAATCAATTTCGCCTACCCAGCTCTTCCGTTAGTTTACCTTCGAACCGACAGATGAAAACTTTATTTTTATAATTTTTGCTAGCCTCGCCTTTGCGATGCCTTGATTGCTTTTTGTGTTGGAATGTGTTTGCTTTGAAATGCCTTTTCTTTTTGTATGTGATGTAAGATATATTATGTTGATTGCTTTTCCGGTTGCGGATAAACCGTACGTTCTTATTTTTTTTCGATTTCTTTTTTGTTATGTTCAAATTGTGAACTAAGGGCTTTGTATGTTTGTATGTATGCTTTATATGCTTTCATTATCCCTGCCGCCGATGTAGTTTAGGGGAAGGGGTCGTTGTCAAGCCGCAATATTGCGGATTTTTTTCCCTACTCCTCAGCCATGGGATTTTCTTTACATGTCTGGAATAAAGTTGTCTTGACTTGACTTGAAGTAGTTTGTGCTCCCTGAAATCGTCTAAGTAATTTATGTCACACGCTGTGTCAGGGGCTGTTGTGAAGATGAGGTCCAATGTACTGGGACCACGGGTGGGTTGGGTAACTAGTTCAAATAGGTTGAAATCTAAACTCAAATTTATGAAGCTTGTTGAAGCAGTACACGGGTATAAAAGTTTTGCCCTGTCGATCTGTGTAAAGTTAGTCTCCAAGTAGATAAGTTACATCAGCCTGGAACAGCTCAAATGCCCTCGTAAGGTTTACACGTAGTTTATCTAAAAATGTGTCATCGGGTTTCGGTGCGCGATAACAGTTGCCTACCAAAATTTTGGTGGAGGAAATAATGTAAGCGGTCCTAATGATCTCAAGATCGGAACCGGTATTGATAGCAAATGAAGCGAGCGATTTTTTATGCCTAAGAGTACGCCTCCGCCTCGCTTGAGTTAGAGTTAGAACCAGAAAGAACTTCGCAGTAGTTGGTATCGAGATGTAGCCATGTTTCAGTGAAAGCTATAATATCGGAGTCACTGTCTTCGAGATAAGATTAGGCATGAGCGCTCTCTGATAAGGTACTTCGGATATAAGTAAATGATACTGATAAAGGGGAAGATATGACAGGTTCAGTTTTTTTGTGGATGTGCGTACTATTGTCTCGTATGAGCTATTGATCTAACTGCATGGCAGCATCAGTAGTGACATTGTAGATGTACGTTTTTGAGTCCATGCGCAGTTTATCAACAGATAACTTATACTTCAATTTATGCTGCTTTTCGAACTCAATCATCTTTGCCCTTGCCTTGCGCGATGTAAGCGTAAAATCCTCACGGACTGCGAAATATGTTGTCTCAAGTTAAGTTCCTGATGACAGGATAAGTGCTTTGTCCTTGAAATAGGTGAACTTTGCAATCATGGCCTCCGCTTCTCAGCGTTATATTTCCCCAGTCAGTGAACCCGCTCAAAATGATGGCTGGTAGCGGTAATTTCCAACTTTTCCGCGCAGAATATTATTTTCTCCAGTGTTCATCTGATTCACCTTCTAATACGAAGAAAAGAAGGTTTGAAGTCCGCATCCTATTTGCCGCATAGTCACGTCTTGATGTAGTGGCTGTCAGCTTATTCGAGACGCACACTATATCGGCATATTTTTCTTCCTCTATTTTACTGCGTGAGGCGATGGCTGTTTCTAAGCACCTTAGCACTAAGTAGCCGAATTTCGATTTCATTTCCCGCCTGTTTTGCTTTCGCACGTTTCACCTTCTCCAGTAGGAAAGCACAACCGTCTACAAGTTTACGGGTCGTTTTGAAGGGCCTCGGCAAATGCGTCAGCTTCGCCTCTAGACATGGGTCCAGGTTTGGATTCAATTTCACCGGAGAGCATTAGCAAAATTTTGCACAAGCCGGGAAAAAAGCCTAAAAAAACGCGAACATTCGCTCTAACATGTCTTCAAGAGCAGGTGAGCACGACACCGCCAAAAGACAGCAATTGTTGCCCTTAACACAAGTCGCGTTGTTCAAGTGACTAACCTGCAACATCAAGCAGCGTGAGTGCATCGTCCCAGGTGCGATGTCGTGCCCGAAGTGTGCCCCTGCTGGTTGGTTCTTATACTGCGCGCCAACCGCCTCGAGTGTGAGTAAGTGAATAAACTTTATTGCTCTAATAAAGGAGTCTTGCTTCTTGCCCGAAGATTGCCGATGCCTTCCAAGCTGAGCTTGGTTGGCGTCCCTAGTCCAAGGAACCACGTCCCCTGGCCATCCGGCATGCGTGGCTCACTAGGTCTCTTTGAACCTTGAGCTGGCTGCTGGTTAGCCGGTTCTCCCACTGCTCCGCATTTGGCTCTTTGTTATCTCGGAAAGCTACATTCTGTATGCATTCCTATGTGATATGATACAGCGTGGGGGTTTCCCCGCACGACGGACATGTATCCCTATACTCCTCCATATACATCTTATGTAGAATATGAAAGTTGTGGAAGGCTCCTGTTTGCAGTCTTCTCCAACATGTCGCCTCATATTGTGTTAGCAGCGGATGTGGCTGGGGATATTTGCGTCTTCAGCCTTTGATGAGGTTGAGGATAGCTGCGTACGTGAGCTCTACCGTTATCCAGTCCGAGGCGTTTGACGCACCAGCTCGGATAGTAAGCTCGTGAGCTAGCTTGTCCGCCTTCAGATTGCCTTCGACTCCTGCGTGTCCTGGTACCTAGTAGATCCTATGTTGGATCTTTTCGTTGGTTCGCTGCGTTTTCAAGAGAATCCTTAGTGCTTTCTTGTTGATTCTTCCCATCATGTAGCGTCTGCACGCTTCTTGGGAATCTGTTATGATTGTGAGAGATTTGTTTTTGCGATAACCCACGTCTGCCACTAGAGTTACGGCAATCTCCTCTGCCTCAGTTATCGTCCCATCTCTCGTGGATGCGCCGCTGATGAGGCCACCCTCCTTTGTTGTGACAACCGATACGGTTTTCTTTATGCTTTGGCTACGAGTCCACGGGTACAGAGTGGCGTCAGTGTAGACTACCTGATCTTGTGTGGCTATCTTCGCCTCTACATATTCAGCCCTTGTCTGTCTTCTGGCTGCGTGTTGATCTGGATCCATATTCCTGGGTATAGGACTAACCTGGTAGGTTCGACGTATTTCGTCTGGGACGTTTGCCAATCTATCCTCTATGTCCAGGACCCCCTTATAGTTCAGCCTTCTTAGGAGGGCCCTCTCTGTTGCCGCCTCGAACACATGTGTTGTAGATCCGGGTTGCCAGACGAAAGGGTAGGATTCTTCAAGAAGTGGCGCGTTTCGACTGGAATTCGGCGAAATCAGTAGCAGTTTCGGTGGCGGGTAAAGGCTTGTGTGAAGGAGCCATGAACAAACCTTCCAGGTCAGAGTGGCCTGCAACATCAAACAGCGCGGCTGCATCATCCCAGGTGCGATGTCGTGCCAGGTGTGATGTTCGTGTTTGTCAAGTTTGCTAGTGCAGGGATACTGCACCGCACGAATCCCATGAAAGATGCGGCCGCACTGATGCCCCCCGCGACTTCCCTCCTAGAAAGTAAAGAGCGTGAAGGATCGATGTCGGTCGCCTTTTCATGTACGAGATATACGGGTTCCAAGTTAGATTACGATTGATGATTACTCCAAGCAAACGATGGCTTTTTTCGTGGGGTATTGTTGAGCCATTTATGCCTACGGTATAATAGGACACTCTCTTGCGTGCAAAGGCAACAAGGAAACATGCCTTGCAGGCGGTGGTAGTCCGTAAGAATGCTTGCCGTCTTTTGAAGCCTTGCTGGAACTCCTGATGCCCAGATACAAGTATCGTTCGCATAGGTGATGTCAGTACACGTTAAAGAACCCCAGGTGGTAGAAATTTCCGGAGCCCTTCACTACGGCGTCTCTCATAGCCTGAGTCGCCTTGGGACGTTAAATCCCCATAAACCATAAACCATAAACCGTTCGCATAGACTGAGAGTTGCGCCGACTGTGGTAGTACGTCGGTAAGGCCTACAAGCGCAAGGCTGAAAGCGTTGGGCTAAGTACTCCACCCTGTGGGACCTCACGGGAAGTTAAGTCTGAAGATGTTGTTCCGTCCTCAGTGTGCATCGATAGCAATCTGTTGGATGAATAACTGCGTAGCCAGCACAACATGCGACCACCAAGTTATGCTGCACATTCCAGAGAGTACGAAATAGCTTGATGAGTGACGTTATCAAACGCCGTTTTAATATCCAGAAACAACGCCATGGTCAAGCGTTTCAGATGTTGAACTGATGACACCAGGTCAATCACGCTATCTATAAACGAATGTCCGCGCCGAAACGCAGACATTACGTCTGGGTATATTTGATAGTGCTCCAGATACCACTTAATTCGCGTAAATACCATCCTTTCCATGAGTTAGCCCAAGCAACTAGCCAATGCAATTGAATAATACGATGCTAAGTTAAGCGGCGATTTTCCGGGTCTAAAGGATGGAACCAGGCGACTTCATTTCCACGCGTCCAGAACTGTACCCGCTAACCATGATGAGTTGAAGTGGTCTAAAAGAGCATGTCGAGTCTCCTCACGAAGGTTTTCAATCGTGCCCCGGCGATGAAGACCGTCTTCAACCAGCCATGGTGGTGTCTAGCTTTTCCTTTCAGAAAATAAGGTCCATTCGCGAAACCCTAGATCTAGGCTCTTCGTAACAATTCGGAGATATGTGGTCCTGGGGCTGCTGTTCTTGCGCAAAAGTCTTCACCGATCTCCTCTCGCTACGTCCTCAGCGAAGTGCGAGAGACTTGAATAGCTGGAGCTGTTGAGGAGAAGTTCGTAGGCCACGCACCAAACCCCAAATACGTGAGAGAGGCTTTCGAGGATTCAGCGATTCGCAGAATTTCCTCCAACTGTTAGCCTGCAAGATTTCAATTCTGCACCAGATTTTCTTATGCGTGCGCCTTGAATCCCTTAAGTCGACCAGCGGCTTTGTGTGCCTGTGTCTTCTCTCTGCTCTTCGTTGAAGTGGTCGGAGGCGCTGCAGCTCCACATCGACGTCTGTGAACCTTGGTATTGAAGTGAAGAAGCATCTCGTGTTTTTCATAGCCTCCTTGATGTGCTCTTCAATACCTGTTGTAATCTCTTCCTCTGCAGGCATCTTTCATAAGGGTTTTAAGCATAGACCGGTCTATGCGTTGCAAACGTTTGGCAGATCTGCATCCAGCGAGACCACAGGAGGGGTAATATATGCGGGGATGTGTTCACTTCCATGCGTTTCTACATCGGCAAATCACCGGAAGCTTCTCGCAAGGCACCGAGACAAAAACGCCAAGTCCAGGCACCCGCTGTAAGACTGCCCACGAATGTACGTTGGAGAACCGTCGTCCAGGCATTGTAGGTCGTGATCAGAGGCGGAACAGACAAGACTTCTTGTCTTCGATTTCATCCGGATGCCTCCCCACCTACTGTGATGCGCATTAACGTCACCAGTGACGATCCAAGGCCCAGGTGCTACAACCAGCAAGTCCCTCAGCCTGAGGCAGTAAAAAGAGATAAAAGGAATGCGGGCCAGCAAACACAGTCAAAAATTTAATGAGCCTGTAAAAGCAGGCAAAAGGATGGCATAAGGTAGGAAACAATTAGCAGCCAAAATTCCATGAAGCGCTAAAGGCAGGTAGAAGGTTCATATAAGTTAGGCAACAATTAAGCGTGCCATCAAATAGAGTGCCATCAATAACCTCCTGGAAAAAGAAATCACATTAATGTCTGCGTCAATATGATTACAATGCATTCCAAGACAGCTTTAACTGTTTCCACACCCTTTCATTTCTCATGTTATCACTTTTTGGCCTGTTATTTGTTGCCTCACTTGCGTCAATCTTTTACCAGCTTAGGGCGCGTCATAGATTTTGGCTATTTATTTATTTATTTATTTATTTATTTATTTATTTATTTATTTATTTATTTATTTATTACAGCAACCTGCAGCACTCGAACGCAATATTGCCGGGGGTGGGGGGGACACAATAACATCTGCTCGTTTGGCCGAAAGTACCACAGGATAACAAAAATGCAATGAAACTACTAATAATAGATAATGCACTGAAGTAGGACAACCAGTGCGCTCCATGAATACAATGACCCTAATGAAATGAAAGACGCGCAAGGAAACTGCGCGCCACGTCACAAGAATGCACGGAATTGATCTTCCGTGCAGCACTCAGCGACGCCGGCCGGCAGCTTCAATTTCAATTTCAATTCTTTTTATTATCATTTCTTCAGCCAAAGGCTAGTTATGGATCCATGCATTAAAAGCAAAGAGATTAGTGAGGACAAATGATTTCTACTGCATGCCAAAATAATACACATAAGAATGGTGGAAAAATGCAAAGCGTACAAGCAAGATGGTTCAAATTACAGAAATACAAGAGGGCTCATGACAGAAAAACATGAAGACAGGAACAGCATTTTTTATACAAAATAAACGCAGTTGCCTTAGAAGTGATTATTCAATGACATATGAATGGCAAACCCAACATAGACACTACAGAGAATAATAAGAGACAATCACTAAGCGATTTGCATTGGAAATCAGGTAATTATTTGTGACAGAAAAAAGGTCTTTAATGAAATATAAGGATTGGACGTTGCAAAGACTGCACAGGGGATTTTATTCCAAGTTTTTACCCCTTGATACTCGAAGCGGCGCTGGCCATAGTCATTGCGAGATGTAGGAACCAGAAATCTTCCCTGTGCTGCTGAACGGCTGTTAGTTGGGGCTCTATGGAATGTGTTCAAAGGAAAGGGGGAGGTGCCGGAGAGGACTCTTAGTACGAGTAGTGCAACGCGAAAATCTCGAAGCTGCAATGCCGGCATTATTTGGAGTCTAAAAAACAAAGGGCGAGAAGGCGTATATGGTGTTGTGCAAGTCATTATTCTCAGTGCCCGCTTCTGCAGGCGTAAAACAGGTTCAATGTAAGTGATGTAAGTGAACCCCCTGATTCTATACAGTAAGTTAATTGGGACTGAAAGAAGCTAAGGTATATTGTTTTTAGTGTGTGTATTTCGAAATGTCGCCGAGCTTTGGCCAGAACGAAACATGCATAAGATAGTTTGCTACGCAATTTTTCGATATGCGGTTTCCAGTTTAATGCAGCGTCTAAGGTTACACCCAAGTACTGAATAGTCTTAAATTCTTCAATTTCTTTATCTCCTATCGTTATTGCGGAGCAGGTATTCTGGTATTTTTTATAAGGGGATGCAAATATAATATATTTAGTCTTGCCTATGTTCAAAGTGAGTCTATTTGTTAAAAACCATTTATTGACTCTCTGAAGTTCCGAGTTTAAAGTATGCTTGGCTGTTTCAACGGAATTAGCGGTCACCAACAATGAGGTGTCGTCGGCGTACATAATGGCACGGGTATTTATTAGGCAATCGGGTAAGTTGTTTATGTAAAGTGTAAAAAGTATAGGCCCCAGTACTGAGCCCTGCGGAACACCTACGGAAATAGAACGCGAACTTGACGCGTGTTCGTCAATAATAACACACTGCCGTCGACCAGTTAAATAGCTTCTAAAGAAATCGAGTGATACACCTCTGAACCCATATCGTTCTAGTTTCTTGCATAAAATATCCAGATCCACAGTGTCGAATGCCTTCTTAAAGGGGTTGTGAAAAGAAAATGAAGCCGCCCGGTTGTAATTTACATTGATTCAATAAATATTGTACATGCCGATTCCGAAATATTTCAGCGCAATATTGAGTCTGCATTTAATAAAGCCCGTTGGAAATCGTTGCCTTTTTGCGCTCGTGAAACGACCATGCGACCCCGGCGGCTGACAGAAGTACTACCCAACTACGTCACATTAAGACGCTTAGAAACTGATATACCTTTCAGTTTCGTTTACCCCAAAATAATAGATTAGTATGAAAGTTAGAAAGCGAAAAAAAGTGGCACGACACCGCATTCAGAATGGTGCACTCACCTCGCCTCTTCTTCCAGGCTGGCCTTGTACTCGGAATACTTGCTGCGACGCCTGACACGGCCTCCCTGCGAGCCTGTGCCTTGACTTCGACGCAATGGCCCGAGGATTGGACGCAGCAACCAGTTACGACAGATCACCAGCGGCTAATCTGGCAACAACGAGCGCATTCCACCACTATCAGCGATGACCACCGGGAATATAAGCAGCCTCCAGCAGCCGCCCCTGCGGGGCACGACACCGCATTCAGAATGGTGCACTCACCTCGCCTCTTCTTCCAGGCTGGCCTTGTACTCGGAATACTTGCTGCGACGCCTGACACGGCCTCCCTGCGAGCCTGTGCCTTGACTTCGACGCAATGGCCCGAGGATTGGACGCAGCAACCAGTTACGACAGATCACCAGCGGCTAATCTAGCAACAACGAGCGCATTCCACCACTATCAGCGATGACCACCGGGAATATAAGCAGCCTCCAGCAGCCGCCCCTGCGGGGCACGACACCGCATTCAGAATGGTGCACTCACCTCGCCTCTTCTTCCAGGTCAGTTACCTAAACGCTTGCCGTTGCGTTAGATCCAGCAATCGTTGTTTCTTTGCGGTGTCGTGCCCTGAGCTGTTGTGTGATGTGTTAGGATTGCTTGACGGCAAAGCCGCTCACGGCGTTAGTAACCTGCTCTTGATGCTCTGCGGCGACGTGGAGACAAACCCTGGTCCCAACCCCGGAAACGAGGATGTACTGTCAACTGTGCTCGCTACGGTACAAAGAATAGAATTAGGTCAAAACGACATTCGGAGCGAATTGACTGCGCTTAAGCACTGGCGTGCCTGTGTTGACGTCGAGCTGAAGCAACTATCTGAAAGGATTCGCACAGTCGAAGTTGATATGGCGGAACGTAAGATTGAGCAGGTTTCGGCAGCATCCGAGTCCGGACCGAATATGTCAGGTACTATTGGCGCACAGCTTCGAAAAATCGAATCGAGATGTGAAGACGCGGAAAACAGACTTAGGCGATCCAATCTGCTGTTTTTTGGCATTCCGGACGAGATGTCTGAAACATGGTCGACAGCAGAAAATAAAGTTATAAATCTCTGTTCCGAGAAACTAGGGGTTAATCTTCAATCTGCACAAATTGAAAGATCGCATCGTCTAGGGCAGTTTCAGACTGAGAAATGCAGGCCAATCATAGTAAAACTTACATATTTTAAGGATAAACAACTTATTCTCGAAAACGGAAAGAAGTTTAAAGACACCGATTATGCAGTGCGTGAGGACTTTTCACTACAAACGCGGCTCGCCAGGAAAAAGCTCTTGGAATTTGCCAAATCTAAAAAAACGGCCTACAAGCTCAGCGTAGACAAGCTGCGCATGGGTGATTCAGTATACATGTACGACTCTGACACTGACCAAGTAATAGAAGTCTCACGATAGCTAAGATGCCGAAGCAATGCACGTGTTACCAAAAACCCGATCCAGTCGCCTATAGATAGCATTCCAAGCCCACCTCTCCATTTGACATTCACTAACATACGCAGCCTTCTTCCTAAACGCACCGAACTCTGCTCATATCTTGATAATAGCAACTGTAATATACTACTTCTAACGGAAACGTGGTTGCGTCCAGATATCGCTGACGAGGAACTTCTGCCTGATAGCAACGGATTTCAAATTTACCGAAAAGATAGAATAAGCAAAAGGGGCGGCGGAGTATTAATTGCAGTTAATAATAACATTTTGTCTTTCCTTGTGGGTATTCCATGTGAACTGGAAATCATATGGGTAGCAATAGCATCCCGCCTCGGTAACACTGTCTTAGGCATCTGCTACAGGCCCCCGGACTCCCCTGCCACGTTTGTCGCTGACCTACATGACAATATCACGGCTATTCGAACCAGATTTCCTAAATCTGACATTTTCTTGTTCGGGGATTTTAATTACCCAGACATTGATTGGCTGAACCTATGTTCACATTCATCTGCCTCTAATGAGTTCATGCAGCTAACACTCGACTTTTCTTTTGTTCAACTAGTCAATGCTCCAACACGCGATGCTAATATTTTAGACCTTATTTTATCATCTGCTCCCGAGAGGGTTAGTGATATATCTTATAATGACGGGTTCAGTGATCATCAGCTTCTTCAGTTATCGATTAATGCCCCTTATTACTCACGCCGCACCCAAACAAAACAGATTCTAAATTACAGGAAGGCTGACTTTGACGCTATTAATCGTTGTCTCGAGCATTTCTCCGAAATTCTTGTGCGTGATTTTTCATCCCGGTCTGTTAACGAAAACTGGACTTTGTTCAAAGAAAAAATAGCGAAACTGGTGCGTAAACACATACCGAGAATAACATTACGGGTCAACATATCTAAACCTTGGTATAACAATTCCTTACGAGCATTGAAAAACAAGAAAAAACGTCTTTTCAGAGCCGCGAAACGAATGCGCACTGATTCTGCGCATGCTGAGCACAGACTGTGTGAAGCATCATACTGCCATGCCATCCGGAAGGCCAAACATAAATTCTTATCACAGGACCTTCAATCGCTCATAAAAAATAACCCCGCAAAATTTTGGAAAACAATTTCCCCGTCACGCACGTCGGACACCATTTCATTGCTTGATGAAAACAAATGTCCAATACCCCAAGAGAACTGTCCAGTCACGTTTAATGACTACTTCACATCAGTATTCACTACCGAAGACTATTCCAACCTACCTCAACCCCAAGAACTCAATTACCCATTCATGACTACAATAGATATAACAGCAGAAGGAGTAGCGTCTCTAATTAACAGTCTTAAGGTATCAACTTCCTCAGGGGTAGACGGAATAAATACAAAAATTCTCAAACACACCATACATCCCTCTAGTATCATTCTGTGTCATATTTTCAGGCAATCTTTAGCAACCGGCGAAATTCCTTATGACTGGAAGATTGGCAAAATAATCCCTGTTTACAAATCTGGCGACAAAAACACAGTTAGTAACTACCGCCCCATATCACTAACGAGTATTCCATGTAAGTTACTTGAACACATCGTTGCATCTAACGTCGCGCGCCATCTTGAGAACAATGATTTCTTTTTCCCACGCCAGCACGGATTCAGAAAAGGGTTTTCCTGTGATACACAACTAATTGAACTTACCAGTGATTTATTCAAGAACATGGATGAAAACTACCAGACTGACTGCATATTCATTGACTTTTCCAGAGCGTTTGACCGTGTTGCCCATTGTCGCCTTATAGCTAAAATATCGTCGCTCAATTTAGACTCGCTAACTGTCTCCTGGATCCGGAACTTCATATCTTTTCGTAAGCAGTTCACGGTAACAAACAACTTTTCATCACCCCTTAGTGACGTCACTTCTGGCGTCCCTCAGGGAAGTGTTCTCGGTCCCTTATTATTTTCAATTTTCATAAATGACCTGCCATCGCATCTTACATCATCGGTCCGACTGTTCGCCGATGACTGCATAATTTATCGCCAAATCCGCTCAACCACTGACCATGCAATTCTTCAGCAGGACCTTGAATGTGTAACTAACTGGTGCACATCATGGCAAATGACACTTAATACTGACAAATGTAAAATCATGACAGTTAGCCGGAAGCATTCAAACTCGCTATTCACTTATTCCCTTAACAGTGTCACACTATCCCGCACGTCTTCCTATAAATACCTTGGCGTTTATCTGACTTCAAATCTTTCTTGGGCGGAACATATTCAATGCATAACTGCTAAAGCATCGCGCACGCTTGGCTACCTGATAAGAAATCTTCATAGCGCACCTGTTTCTACCCGCAAGCTAGCATACTTAACATTTGTCCGTCCCCAACTCGAATATGCATCAGCCATCTGGTCACCACATCAGGCTTATTTAATTCATTCACTCGAAGCAATTCAGAACCGTGCAGCGCGTTTTATTTCTCACGACTACAACCGTCATTCCAGCGTAACAAGCATCAAGTTATCTTTATCGCTAATAAGTTTACAGACACGTAGGGATATCGCACTTCTTTGCTTACTACAGAAACTAATATACAGTCGTCACGCGTCCACACTGCCCCTTACACGTCCAATGCGCACTTCACGTCGCCTACATAATAATCTTAGCTTCCAACGTCTATTCGGCCGAACACTCGCGTTTAATTCTTCTGCTTTGCCACGTGCTATCAAGTGTTGGAATGGCCTTCCGGATTGCATTGCTACCATACGTGACCCATTAATCTTCAAAAACGAATTGACCACCTTCATGCATCCATGATATTGTACATAAATTGTTCTCGTATGTGTTGTCAAATCCATGCAGTGCCACTATTTGTTTGCTGTTTTTCCTCTGTGTCAGTATATTACGGTTTTTTTTTCATGTACGGTGTAATCAGTGTTTGCAGTCCAATGTATTTAATATTGTTTATTTTTTGTTCTTTCCACTTTGTACCATCTTTTGTCTGCTAAATATTGTAACCCCTCCCCTCACACAATGTTCCAAGTGTGGAACCTGTGAGGTATTTGTATAAATAAATAAATAAATAAATAAATAAATAAATAAATAAATTATTTGCACACGGAACTTTACTCGGCAAAGAACAGCTCGTGATTCTAGATCAGTCATTGACCTTGGATCAGTTTCGGTTACGCTTCTCCGTCCTCCGTGGGGTCTTTCGTTTACATGAACTCAATAGCGGGTGGTTCTGTCAGGGCATCGAGTTGAGAAAGGCCGGCCAAACTCGATGACTCTCCATTTACATGCGCTCAATACGAGTGAGTCAACTCTCGTGGCGCGCCCTGCGAGGTGCGACTACACGAGTTGTCAACCGGCTCCCGCTTCTGTTCTCACCTGCAAAACAAATGTTTTCGGAAACCAAAGCGTGAATGATTGTGTATTTTGCGGAGGCGGTTGCTTGTCAACGCACCCTTCGGGTGGAGTGGAAGGGTCGAGTTCAGTCCGACACGACTCGCGGCGTTTTCACGATCCCAATAGCCGGTTTGTGACCAAACAACTCAATCCAACCCAGGCCTCCGGCTGCACGCTACAGCAGCTCGCTGCTCTTTGTGTCGTGGCAGTTCCATCCAGGCTGTGGTTTTCAGCGTGTTATCCGCGTTTCAGTGCACGCCATGCCAACTGTGTGCCTTGTGAGACAGTGCCGCACGACTTACCAGAATGGAAGCAATGTGAGATTTCACAAGTTGCCCGGAGACCCGCAGCGAAGAGCCCTGTGGCTTCGAGCCATTAACCGCGATATGGGCAGTCAGACCGGGTACGTGTGCTCCGAGCACTTTCTACCGGGCGACTACGAAACGAACCTGGATGTCCTTCGAAGCCTCGGTATGGATTTGAAGAATGCTCGCATCAAGCGAGACGCCGTACCGACGCAAAACCTCTCGCCCGGCGCACCGCCAAAAAAGCGGAGAAGGTCCGAGGTAAGTTCGCGAGACGAAAATGATGAACTTTATTACAGTTTGTTGTCCTTTCTTTCGGTTGCTAACAACTTTTCCTTTTTTAGGAACTACCCGAACCGCAGGATGTGGAAGCAATTTTGACAGCCGAAGAGGCGCAAACTTCGCCTCAAATGGTTGACAGCTGCACACAGACCCCAAGAAACACCTTCACTGTTGCCTGCCAGACTGACGGCCGTGATGTGCGAACACGATGTAAGATTTTCCTTGCAGCAGTGGCGCGTTCGTGTTCTACCCACATTCCACAAGAATAAATTGGGTCGCAATAATTTTTTCGCGGTTTAGGAAGAGGGAAGGAGCACTGTTTGATGCATTCATTGTTCACTGGTACCACTGAATGCTTGACAAATTTTGGAGGAGGCATTCGTGTTGTCAGTTCCAATCTGGGGAAGTGCTGGAATAATGTATAAAATTTTTTGGGGCCTCCGAAGGAAGCCACCACGTATTTCACATGCAGGTAGTGATAGCATAACTGATACCAAGTTTGCCAGTCGCATGCCTATTAGTTGATAATGAGGATTCCATAACTGTGTGATATTAACATTGTATAAACAAACAGCTCTTGGCATTGCATGAGTTTCATTTTCTTCATTAACTTTCAGATACACAGGTGAACCTCCACATTTCCGTGAGAAAGGATATCCACGTGCAGACAGATGCCGGGCAGACCACCAGCGCACACTGTGAAGCTTGCACAAATACAAGCACAGCTCCAGCCTCCACAACGCAACCTGTTTCTTCTCTACCACCTCCTCCCTGCCAAACAGTCCCCTCACTACCAATTGATGGTCGAGCACCGTCTCCCATCTCATTCGCTCCACGACAGTCATCCAGCCCCATAGAATCCGAAGCCTCAGACTGTGAAGAGGAGCATAACACTCTGCAGAGCTCGGAGTTTTTCCCATCACTTAACGAGACCTTCTTGGGGTAATAATTATGACTTAATACGTACCCCTTTAGCATGTGCACTGAATGCCGTTCCATTATGATGGCGTGACTAAAAATCAAATCAGTCATTTAGTAGGTAGAAGAGCACAAAAGGTTGTCCTCCCTTTTCTCGGGCAGGGGCAGGTATGAGTATCGTACTGTCTGCGCTCGCATAATTTCGTTGTGGTGGTGCACATGTCCTCTCTCCAGCTGGCCAACTTCGCACCCTATGAATATTCATAAAGCAGCTCTTGATCCATTGAAATGCTTTTGCAATATTCCATGGCACAAGCAGCTGCTCATGCAGCATCAATGAGACAAAAAAATTTGCAAGCTTTGCAAACCTGTCATAACATTAATTACAAGCAAAAAAAATGCACAGAATGGAAAAATGCGCACTACAACACAGAAGGCGCAGTGTCGGTGTGGGCAACCATTACATTTACTGCTCTTTAATGCTGTTAAATTCTAGCTTTCAGTTATCTCGGCAGCATCACATGACTATTTAACCATTGCAACTCACTTTACTTTGTTTCAGACTTGACTCCAGCACTGAAGAAGTCCTTCCACAGGATGATAAAAAATTTATAATATTTGAAAGTTGCCTGAAAGAACTATTCCAAGTGTGCCGCAAGTGCTTTGCCGCTTGCAAAAGTGCAAGTCATGTGTCTGGGACTTGGCTTCAAATACAGACACTGTGTGCAAACCACCACTTCCTGACATGGTCAAGCCAACCGATGATCAATGGCAAGGCGGCGGGCAACGTGCTGATGTCAGCAGCTATGTTGTTCGCTGGCACCAGTCCTACCTCAGTGCTCCGGATGTTCAACTATGTGAACGTGCAAGAGTGGCAGATCGGGCTAGTTGGTAATTTTCCATAATGCGATACAGCGCGAATAAAGACGGGGACGAAGCGAGACAAGACACCACAGCGCTGTTTTTTTTTTTTTCTCCTTCAGACAGGCAGCTGGCGAAATCAGAGTCCTGAGCACGATGAGCCACTTGCCTGACCAAGCCCAGAAGATCCGGTGGCGACTTCTTGGGCTCCACGGCGAATTTCGGACCTAGGCTGAGAACACGAGCCACTTTGTCCGGGAGCACCACATCTCCAAGGGTGTGCACTCGATTGCTTTGACTTGAGCGCTGTTTCGGTGAGATGGCACGAAGGTAGCAAAGCTCATGTTGCCATAAGGCTTCAGCAGTTCTGTTAGCAAGCGCGGAAAGCTCACGCCACTTCATCCTGGCCCTTGGGGATCTGTCGAGGCGATGAAGCTGCAGGTACAGCGCTTCTCGGAAGAAGCGTGCTTGGCGCTGCCACTCTGACCGTAGGATCTTCATGATTCTTATGCCATGATGGAGCGAGGGCTGGAAACCTCCCAGGAGGGTCTTAATCGCGCCAGGAAGCAGCTTGACACGGATGCAAAAGCCGAGAGAGCGGGCGCGACAGACAGCAGTAGCGAAGAGGGCAATGAGGCAGGAAGGTTCAGCAGAGAAACACATGAAAGGGCCCGAGGAACTAGAAATATAACTTGCAAGAGTGGCAGATCGGGCTAGTTGGTAATTTTCCATAATGCGATACAGCGCGAATAAAGACGGGGACGAAGCGAGACAAGACACCACAGCGCTGTGGTGTCTTGTCTCGCTTCGTCCCCGTCTTTATTCGCGCTGTATCGCATTATGTGAACGTGCAGGTGTTCACGCCACGAACATTCTACAATTACCAACGAGGCTACCTGCTTCCTGCAATCGACAAGGTAGGAGAAAGGTTGTGCATTGTAAAATGAATTGCTGAACCAATATTTCACAATTAGTTACTTCAGTTCAAGCAGTAAGTCATCCAGTAAGTCATCATTTGGAGTCAAAGCACTGAGAAACTTGATCACTCTACCTTGCTTATAGTATCGAACAACCGCTCATGAGCTGATCCCCCTCTCGGGTGAAGACCCTGGGTCTGCCCATGTGCCTGTCAACATCAAAAACCCCTCTCGTTTTAAGACACAAGGTTCTATCTGTATGTGCTGATGTAATATCTGGTCTGTGAGGCATGTGTTCTGGAGGGTCCACATACTATCGCAATCAAAAGTTTATTGGACACGAGTACATGGGAAAAAAAATTGTGGCTCTGTTGCGTAATCCAGTCGCCTGAAATGTGTCACGGTATGTGGGGGCAAATATGCTCTATACCCTGGCAGCAATACCACGCAGCTTCCTCACAAGACAGAGCTGGAATAAATTTTTTTTTCGAGAACACGTCTCCCATAATATTTTGATCGTGAATTTACATAAAGGGTCCATGAAATGATTTTCTGACAGAATGACCCCAAAGCAGCTTCAATTTCCAAAAGACTCAGCAACAGCTATTCATTTTCGATCCACTGCACTCACTTTTGAAGAAAACAAGGGTAGAAAATTCCAGACGCCTTTTCTCCTCGACTCTCCAATGAATGGTGCGGCCCAAACCGTCATTACAGTGACAAGTCCTGAAGTCGACAGTGCACATCTAGAACATAGGTAGCACCAGACGAGCACAATAATCAGAATAAAAGAGCAACGCTGTTAGCAACATCTGCTGCAAAACAAGTGAAGCAATTAAAGTTCTTCACGCATGCGTACAGTACTGCCCAGAGATTTCTATATGTCCCATTTTATTCAACTATGTATAACACATTAATTGCTTTTGGTTGCGAATTGCAATGGTTCTTCACCCTCATATCTTAAATAAGGAAGAGTTCTGAAAAGAGGTTCTCAAAATCATTTCATGGTACCTGTCAAGAACAGAAGAAGCAGCGTAATAGTGTTCTGCATTTGATGTGATGTTTAAAAACTGCACCTTTGTCATACCAGATCTGGCAACAACAACAGGAGGAGTTGTTTCGCCAGTTGGAAGGCTGCACTGTGGACTTGGCTGGCGATGGACGCTGCGATTCGCCAGGATTTAGTGCAAAATTTTTAACTTACTCTTTGCACGTTGCCCAGCTAAACAAAATTCTTCACTTCGAGCAAGTGCAAGTCGGGGAGGTAGGTCACAGCTTTTTAATAAAATGGCTCTGTGATGTAACTTAGCTTTTTTTCCCGACAAAAGTGTGCAGATGTACAATCAAGCACCTCCATGGAGAAGTTCGCCTTTGTGAAGAGCCTCAACATGGTGAAGGAGCGGGGGCTGAAGGTGGCGTCAGTGACAACTGACCGGCACGGCCAAGTCACCAAGTATATGCGGACGCAGGAGCCCACCATCCGACACTACTATGATTGTTGGCATATCTCAAAAGGTAGAACCGAATGAACCTACGCTTCGCAGATAAGACTGTTTCCTGCATCATGTTTTGTAGAATGCGGCGAAATTTTAGACTAAATTTCATTGTTCCAAGCAGACTTTACTACAAGAAAAGCGGGGCGGACAGCAAAATTGTAGTGAATATAGTGAAGCAGTGGGAGAGGTTCCTGAATTTGAAGAGGCAAGAAGATGGGGGAAGTTTTATCTCTTTGCTGTCCTTTTTGGCTGTGGTTTATGTCAATGACTATGAGGGAAAGGCCAGCCATGCATGCACAGGTTGCGGATGGGCACTGTGGTGTGAAACCGGATTCCTTGAGTTCTGCAGGCTAGAGGAGGGAAGGTGGGTGTTTCGGGGTGGAAGCTCAAGAGCCAGGTTAACATGTAATGACTGAAGGATTAATCTTCATTAATTATTACACCTCCATTCCAGGCATCAAGAAGAAGCTGGCTGCCCATGCAAAACGAGCTGGATGCAGTGTGCTAAAAAGATGGATTCAGCCAGCCAGTAATCACCTATATTGGTGTGCAGCCCTCAGCGATGGCAGTGCAGAGCTACTGACAGACATGTGGAAAAGCATGGAGCGGCACGCTGCAAATATACACACGGGACATCCAGGCCTTTACACGCATTGTGCACACGATGAACTTGGAGAAAGGGAATGGCTAGTTCCTGGTGAGTAATGTAACTATTTGAAAGCAAGATATGCTCTCTGCAAGGAACTGAATTTGTTTCCTAAATGTTCATTTGCTTTCCACATTAGAATCATGTTCTTGTGATGAAGTATGGCATGCGACATGCTTCGTGAAACAGCGAAGTTGCGGGCATCCAGCTAATTTTGAACCTTTCCCAAAGAATTATTTGTTGTTGTCATTGGAAGTTATGCCCGCCTAAAAAGATGGAGAAGGCTTTTTTCGGAGAAGGCTTTCCTGAGAAATTGATTTGTCAATGCAGGGACAACTGCACACAACAAGTTTGTAGAGGTTGTGAGCTCACCTCGTATCCTGAAAGACATCAGGCAACTGGCTCCCTGTACACACACCTTCAGCTTGGAGGCTTTCCACAGTGTACTGATAGGCTTTGCACCAAAGTCTTTATGCTTCTCACCTGAGGGCATGCGTGCAAGGTAAGTAGTGAATGATATTATGCGAAAATTTACAGCTGATGACCCGCTCGAATTATTTGTCTGGTTTTTCAGAACACAACTGGCAATACTCCATTTCAATGAGAATGCCAGCAAAGGACAGGCCACCACAGCTGAAGGACTGTCCAGATGGAAAATAAAGCACCCAAAAGCAAGGAAGGGTACAGCCGTTGCTTGTCCCGTGAAAGCGGAGCCTACATATGGTAAGCAGTTTACTTAGCATTACAAAAACAATTTTTTGTAAACTCTTTAAGGTCCAAGACCTCAAAGGGATACAAAACAAAATGTGGGCTAAGAAAACAAAAACAGAAGTAACTAAAGTGTAACTTCTAATATCGGCAACAAATTCTTTTCTTTAATATTTGAATCTATATGCTCCAAACCATTGTGAAGCCGTATTATCAAGCACAGCGTGCCTAAGGATATCCATCATATATGGGCATGACTGCTCTAAGCCACCTGGTGGTGTCAGTGCAACACAATATCGTGGGTTGATGCAGCCTGGGACCAGACAACCCCCAATGACAGCAAACTTGAAAATGGCCATTGGCCACGCTACTATATAGAGTACATTACAGGCCTCGCTTTATGTATATACACTAAAATTTTACTACAATCTTTCACACGTGTACCAGCATCTAACTTTCAACTTTGTATTTAGAATATAGGCTTGGCCAGCATTTTGGTGGCATATTCATCCAACCAATCAAAGTACAACCTTTGTCCGTAACGTTTTGAGACTGATTTATTTTCTTCTCTAGAAATGATTCCTGAAAGGAAATGTTGGTGTGTATGTGCCATCTTTCCAAGCTAACCTGAGCAATTTACATGTAGGAAAATACGTTGTCACTGGTCGTCTGTGCATTCTACTGTGACGAAATGTGGAGATGGACGTCCACCTCGAACAGCGTGCAAACATTAAATTCTGAGTGAAGCTTGGCACGACAGCCACACAGACATATGAGCTCCTTCGTGACGTTTACAGCAACTAGACATTTTCACGGGCGCAAGTTTTCGAGTGGCACAAGAGGTTCATTTCGGGGAGAACATCGGTGGAAGACAACACAAGGCAGGGACGCCCTTCAACCTCACGGACTGAAAAAAACGTGGCTCGGATCAGGGAAATCGTATCGCGATGACGGAAGGCTGCACACTGCTCTCAGCGTGATAAAATTTCTTGCTAAGCACAGCATTACTGTACTTCCCCATCTGCCATACTCGCCTGGCCTCTCTCCATGCGATTTTTACCTGTTGCCTCCTGTGAAGAGAGCCCTAAAAGGTAACTGAATTAGGAGCGTGGAGGCCATTCAAGACGCCACGACAAAGGAGCTGACAGCCCTGCCAAAAGAGGCAGTTTCCAACTGTTTCCAAGACCTCAAGAAGCGTTGGGAGCTGTGTATAGACTTCAAGGGAGACTATTCTGAAGGGGTGTTGCACAAATGCTTTCAATGTTAAACGCATTTTTTTAATGGACTCATTCTCGGAACATTACGGACAAAGGTTGTATTCAATTTCAGCCACCAAGTTCTATTGTAGGCGTTTCAAAGAAAACCTAAAATATGGGTGTGTATGAGCATAAACAAAGCAGTATCTCCTATACCCTCTTTAGTACGCTTCAGCACGCTCTTTTTGTATAACTGGTTAGTGTCAGGAATGTTGGCATTAATAATGCTGATGTTATTATATGCACGCTTGTTGTTTTCCAGATTATGTTGGCCTGCTTCTGAAGGAGACAGTCCATTGCTGTGAACAGTGGCCGTCTTTCAAGGCAGCTTTTGCGGAAAACCTTTCGACTGCCCCACCCCCCATGAGTCACTCTTTCCCGAGGCCCTCTAAGAATGAACTCGTGGCAGCAAGAAGGTCTAGGTTTGCCAGTAGCATGGGGAGCACCACTGTCTAGTACAGGTGCGTATTCCCTAAAATTACGAAATCAGTGTTGAAGGATAGGCCCATTACTTTCAAAACAAGTTGTAGTCTGGTCGCATGTTAATACGCATGAATTTATGCAGGACGTGTTGCTGGGCTAGTTGTTTTTTGATCAGACATCGTGGATTCACAACGCTTGCATACGAGGACACAGAGCGGACATGCAAAACTGTGCAGCTGTCTGTGTGTCCTCTCTTTGTCCCCGGCTATAAGTGCTGTGATTCCATGATGTCTGCCATGAAGCATGGCAGAGGTTGAAGTGTAGGTCGTCACACACTCAGACAAAAAAAAAGAAATAATCTCCATCTCTCAAAAGCATAGGTTGGGATAGAGTGCGAAAATGCAATCAATCTGTCCCTACCTATGCCTTGTACGCAACATCAGCACATTAAAAATAATAACAAGATAACAAAGTGGATGCAGATGAAACTTCATAAAAATATTATTCAGAAATGGAAGGATACAAGTATAGGATTTTTAAAAGCAACCCTTTCAGAAAAATAATGAACACCTAGGGGCTGCTACTTCTTTCAAATGCTCCCATCTGCAGCGAAACTTTTCTCACTTTGAAGTCTCTTGTCCCAAAGGTGCATTCCCCTCTTCCATACTTTTTGAATTGCATAATACAGTGATGTGCGGTTAATATGGACACTTTTGTTCCCAGAAAAAATTATTTATAATATGAGTGGTCAAAAATAACGAATGAAGGTCAAAACTCAGCTACTCAGCCAGAGTACCCTTGTTCGAACCTGACCGTGGCGGCTGCATTTCGATGGAGGTGAAACACAAAAGGCGTCAGTGTGCTGTGTGATGTCAGTGCACGTTAAAGATCCCCAGGTGGCCAAATTATTCCGGCGCCCGCCACTAAGGCACCTCTTTCTGTCTTTCTTCTGTCAGTTTCTCCTCTAACCGTTCCCTTACTGCATGGTTGGACATCTAGACATGAGACACTGCGCCATTTCCTTTCCCCAACAACCAATTTTCGACTGCATATTATACCCAATGAGCAAGGTCCCAGAGGACCAAAGCAATGTCTGCAAAACTGAGACAAAATGTATCTTTTTTTGCTTTTGGTTTCCAAATAAGCTGTCCATAGTCTACGCAGAAAGTTTATATATCACCAAGGCAGAATGGAATGGGAGGGGATCAGTCCTTGAAAATTGTCCTTATAGCAAGGTGTCCATGTTAACAAAACATGACTGCAAGTTCACAAGCATTGCTGAACAAACTTCTAGAGCCCTTGTGCATACTGGAAACCAGTGTAACCTTCCGATGGAAATCTCTCCCTTATTTGGCATACAGCACAAGCAGGAAGGACCTTCCGGTGATGTCTGCCCAGGCGTCCCCAAAGCCAGTGTGCAAGCTGGCTGTAGCTGATGTAGCGGTACCTCCTGTTGACAAGAGAAAAACAAGAGTCACTATTTTTTTCAGCATAGCAAAATGAAAGTTCAGTTTCAGGCTTTTACAATGCTGAAAGCTAATCATGTTATCAGTGTCTGTACAGTTAGTTCCAACGTCATTGTTTGCAAGTTAAATCATGTGATTGTCACTGTGTGTTCTTCCTGGCAGCATTGTGAACTCTGAATTCTATTGCAACATTTTGAAGTTACTGACAGAGAATGGTAGACAACAAAAATGCAACAGTGGCATGACCCCAATTTCGTGGCAGCATTGAAACTTTTTATTCATGGTGCCACGGTTCTCCACAGGCAGCACAGGCAAATGTTGCTGAACTACTATATTGGCGCGTGCTCATGGGAGCGCGCCGACGATGAAGACGAAGTGTGCGTGTGCCGGTGGACAAAGACGAAGTGTGTGTGTGGTTCAGACAGCCATCTTGTGAGTTCCCTGCTGTGCGTTGGACTTCACTGAGACTGTGATCTGTGCCGGTCCTGTCTTCGTTACATTTTTGGTGGAGGTGCTGGGTACTTTCCAACATCTACGTGCCCCGAAGGCTCTCAATGAACACGGATTTGACTCCGATTCATCGCAGTACGAGCCGCCGAATCCAAGGTCAGTCACCAGAGTACGGTCCCTTATCCCCTAGGACCAGGGCTCCAGCTGCGACGCGCAGGACTGACGCGGCACCTATGGCTAGCAACGGAGACGCGGCAGCTATGGCTGACAACGGGAACTCAGCTGCTCATTTCCTGGTCCTCCAGCCGCGAACGCCGCCGACCTTCCATGGCGAAGTGTTTGAGGACGCGGAGGACTGGCTTGACCAGTTCGAGCGCTTTGCCAGGTACAACGGCTGGGATGGGGAGCGGAAGCTGCACAATGTTTACTTCGCTCTTGACGACTCGGCGCGGACGTGGTACGAGAACCACGAGACAACGTTTCCTTCTTGGGAACGGTTCCGTAGCCAGTTGCTGGCGACCTACGTCAACACCGACCGTCGGGAACGAGCTGAGTCGGCGCTGCAGTCAAGGAACCAGCGACCCAATGAGAGCGTCGCAATGTATTATGAGGACATGACACGACTGTTCAGAAGGGCGGATCCAAACATGGCCGAGGACAAGAAAGTGCGCCACCTGATGCGCGGGATAAAAGAACTGTTTGCTGGGCTTGTGCGAAACCCACCTAACACCACTTCGGAGTTTCTATCGGAGGCCACTACCGTCGAAAAGACCCTGCAACAACGCGCCCGCTATTACAATCGCGCCGTGAACATCGTATCAACTGCCGACTTTGCGCCAGCCTCCAGCGACTCCGCTGACACCCTTCGGGAGCTGGTTCGATCTATTGTCAAAGAAGAGCTGCACAAAATGCGCCTCTCTGCCCAGTCGCAGCCGCAGTGTCCATCGTTAGCACAAATTATCCGAGAGGAAGTGCAGCAGGTGGTTCCTGAACCTGTTGCCCCTGCTGCCCTTACACCGACGCCCCCGCGCCAGACGTACGCGTCGGTACTCCGACAGAACTGCGACCTCGCCCCTTGGAGCACCAGCCCATCTGCATCTGCTTTTCAGCCGTGGCCCCCGCCTGTCCCTGTGTTGCCCGAAGCCAGGCTGCGGAAGACGGACGTGTGGCGGGCACCTGACCAGCGGCCCCTTTGCTACCACTGCGGTGAGGCTGGCCATATCTTGCGGTGGTGCCCTTATCGTCGAGCTGGAATTCGCGGATTTCATCCGCGAGTCCCCTATCCGCCCAATGGCGAACGGTCCCGCGAAATTGAGGAGCACCTGTCAACGCGCCGGGATCATACTCACACTGATTTCCCTCGCCCTGACTACCGCCCACCAACCTCTACCCGCTATCGTTCGCCGAGTCCCCGTCCTCCGACAAGCCGTTTCAGCCGCTCACTGAGTCCTCGCCGGGGAAACTAGACCCAGCGGCCTGCGGAGGTAAGGCCGCTGACGAGCGAACAGCCGAACATCCTCCATCGCGTTCCCGACCAGACGACGGCTATCAAACGAGGACACTTGACGATCACAAAGGATGTGCAGCTTCAAACTTACCGGTCGATATCGACGATTTAGCGGTTACGGCATTGGTTGATACGGGAGCGGACTATTCGGTTATGAGCAACGAGCTAGCAAAAGAACTGAGGAAAGTTTTAACCGCGTGGACTGGGCCTCAGATTCGCACGGCTGGTGGGCACCCAATTACCTCTGTTAGCCGGTGTACGGGGAGAGTTACAATCGACGGATTTATTTACGTTTGTGACTTTGTTGTCCTACCTCACTGTTCGCGCGATGTCATTCTCGGCCTGGACTTTTTACAAGCTAACGGCGCCGTTATCAATTTACAAGAGCCGCGCGTGACGTTTTCGCCGACGCAAGCAATTGAAATAGCCGACCCAGACGACTCCAGGATACCCGCCCTGCGTATTGCTGCTGATGACGTGACGGTGCCTCCGCGGTGCAGCATGATGGTCCCCGTGCAAAGTAACTCGCCCGGTGATCGATACGTTATGGCAGAGAGAAACGTCAGCCTTCTACTCGAGAAAGGGATCTGCGCTGCAAGAGGGCTTGTTCGCTTACAGGATCGCTCTGCGACACTCTTGATCACCAACTTCGGAACAGAGTTCCAGCCTATTGCGAAAGGAACGGCCGTCGCATACGTTACCGACTTCGTTGAGCCCGCAGAAATATGTGCTCTGGAGCTACCGTCGCCGGACGGACGCGATGCAGCAACCGTTCTGTCTACCGTGGACATTAATCCCGGCTTGTCGGTGGGTCAGAAGCAGCGCTTGTTAGAGCTCCTTCACGATTTCGCAGAGTGCTTCGCCACGACATCAAAGGTAGGGCGCACCCCGGTAGCCAAACACCGCATCATCGTCAACGAGGAGACTAGCCCCATATCCCAACACCCGTACAGAGTGTCGCCGGTGGGACAGGAGGCTATACGATCCCAAGTGCAAGAAATGGGACGGCTTGCGAGATGGAGCCTTCGCCTCCAGGAATACGACATCACGGTAGTGTACAAGTCCGGCCGTAAGCACAATGACGCCGATTGCTTGTCACGTGCACCTGCCGACGTTGCTCCGGCCAAAACGGAGGACGACTTCCCGTTTCTTGCTCTTGTCACGTCGTCCGATATGGCCCGGCGTCAACGGGCTGACTCAGCGTTGCGTCTGCTCATCGAGCATCTGGAGGGCCTTAAGACGTTAAGCTGTTCCGCGGCTTTTCGTTCGAGGTTTGGGTTCCTACAGTCTCCGAGATAGCGTCCTTTACAAGAGGAACTTCGCCCATAACACGGAAACCTTTCTTCTGGTTGTGCCATCCGAACTCCGTCCAGAAATCTTGCACGCCTGCCACGAAGAGCCATCGGCTGGCCATTTGGGTGTTACGCGGACGTATGCCCGCATTCGTGCGAACTATTACTGGCCAAAGTTGCTCTCATCAGTCCAGCAATATGTGAGGACCTGCCGTGACTGCCAGCGACGAAAGACACCACCAGTTAAACCCGCAGGGCTTCTCCAGCCCATCCCACCGCCTACAACACCTTTCCAACAAGTGGGCATGGATTTGCTGGGCCCATTCCCATTGTCTTCCTCTGGGAACAAATGGATTGTTGTGATGACGGACTACTTAACGCGGTACGCCGAGACACAGGCGCTCCCCCACGCTAGTGCTCCAGAAGTGGCTCAGTTTTTTATGACATCAATCGTCTTGCGTCACGGTGCGCCATCAGTCGTCATCACGGACCGTGGAACCGCCTTTACGGCGGCATTAATGCAATCTCTCTTCGAACTCATCCACACCAGTCACCGGAAGACAACAGCCTATCATCCCCAAACAAACGGCTTGACTGAACGCCTCAACCGGACGCTTGCAGATATGCTTGCTATGTATGTCGATGTTGAGCATCGTACGTGGGACGAAGTTCTTCCTTATGCAACCTTCGCCTACAATACGGGAGAACAGGAGACTACCCGTCTTACACCTTTCCAGCTGGTCTACGGACGGTGTGTCACTACCATGCTGGATGCTATGCTACCCGCTGCTCACAACGACGGAGACATCGGCCCCTACGCTGACGTTGACACATTCGTCCAGCGGGCTGAAGAAGCCCGCCAACTCGCAAGGTGCCGGATTCGACATCAACAACTCGACGCTGGTCGCTACAACCTCCGCCACCGATGCGTTCGGTACGAGCCCGGCGACTCTGTATGGGTATGGACACCTGTGCGCCGCCGCGGACTCTCCGAAAAGCTCCTCCGACGCTACTTCGGTCCGTACGAGGTGGTTCGTCGTATAAGTGATGTCACATACGAAGTTTTTCCGCGGGACACGACCTCCTCACCACGTCGGCACCATCCGCCCGAGACTGTCCACGTGGCGCGCATGAAGCCCTACCATGACAGGCTGCAACCCGCCGCTTTACCAGCTCTCTGTATTCTCTGCCGTCCGCCGTCTATACCGAACATTACCTTTGCTGTCCGTGTTCGTTTCCGGCGTTGGGCCGCCGCCTTGATGGAGGGGGTAATGGCGCGTGCTCATGGGAGCGCGCCGACGATGAAGACGAAGCGTGCGTGTGCCGGTGGACAAAGACGAAGTGTGTGTGTGGTTCGGACAGCCATCTTGTGAGTTCCCTGCTGTGCGCTGGACTTCGCTGAGACTGTGATCTGTGCCGGTCCTGTCTTCGTTACAATATTCATACGAAGTTGCGAGAGCAGGAAAGCATTTATTTACAAGGCCAAAGCGGGGATTGGGCACGTCACTGAACAGTCAGTGGCGAGCACCATAGCTCATTTTTGCGCCCACCGAGTCTGTCGTCATTTTCTCACTGCACTATAGCGCGGCTTAGCATTTCGCCCCAGGTCAGTTGAAGCTTGTCCTCAAGCAATTTAGACAGCATTGTGATGGCAGCATTTGAGGGAGGCTATGTGAGTCCATTCGGCCATTCGGCCAGTCCATTCGGCCTTAGACACGCACCAAGGCTTCTGTCTGATGGGCAGAGCAGTACCAGTATTAATCTATAGTGTTGCATGCCATAAATTGGCAGCGGAGAGGAAGTGGCTGGCTGAGCAAAATCAAACACTGACACATACTGGCTAAGAACAGCCTGTAATGCAAGCAGTTCGGACGACAAAAGCGACTTGTTAATCATGCGATCGATATTGACGGTGAAGTCTGTGGCTCGACTGGAATGCTCACACTTAGATATGGATCTGATAGTATGAATGTCATAAGCATCAGATCAAGCGAGTTTAAGCCCCAACAGGATCAGAACAGGTTCTGATGAGGCATTCACTGTCCACACTTGTGCGCAACCGTCATCTACGATAAGAACGACCTGTGGCACGAGAACATTCTGTTTCGCAGTGTTGTTCACATCTGGCTCAAAAAGCAAGGCTCAAAGCACTTTTTTTGCGGTGTTCAATGCAAAGCTATTTGTGTAATTAAATAATTCTGTTTGATTTTGTGATACCACCTCTTCTGTCACGCTGGTCGGCCCTACCACTTTACAACTTTAGAGCTGGTGGGTGGAGCTGCGGAACAGCTGGGAGTTTCAAAGAGGTATGCCTTGCACCGTCAGCACATGCAAGATGCCAGTGTCGACACGTTTAAGACAGCTTTACTGTGTGACTGCTGAAGATGCGGATTTTATACACCATGCTGTGGCACAAGCATCCACACATTAGTAGAAGTGATGATGGATGCAATGAAGTCTATCAGCAAATTCTTTTTAATTGAAACGATTTGTATGGCACACTATAGAATGTTACCACCTAATGCACGTTGCCAAAAAATGATGGCAATGAGGACAGCGCTGGAATGGTGATTGTTCTGGAAGTGAGTGGGGCTAGGTTACTTTGCTATGAAATTCCATTTTGTACAGTCTCCTGCGAAATAAAGGATTGATTGTTTTGTACTGATTTTACTGCAGTTCTCACAATCCTTTCCATTGCAATCGGCTTCTCTAGTGCTGCACCTGTTAAAGATGTAAACTCAGCCAATAAAACAGAAATGTGTCTGGCCAGCATCCTTACAACTATGTGCATGATCTTCAACTGCATTATCCAAGTTCACACATGCCAGAAGACACATCTCATCTGCTTGCACGTTTCCTCGAGAATATTTTACCGCCTGAGTAGCAAAACATCGTGATCGTCCACGCATATGAAAAAAGACCACCGATGTTGTGTTCGCACTCGCGTGCCGCGATGTGTATACACACCGTGGCACCTAGTGCAAACACATCGGCGCATTTACGCATTTTCCTAGGGAGCGATGTCATCCCAGAAGTTATCGCTAGGTTGAAGTCTTTGATGAGCACAGGCTCCCCGTTTGATTACAGCGCTTCGCATGTGAGAAAAGAGCAGAAAAAGGCGGTCGCTTGTTCATGCTGCGTCTCCCTTTGAGCATTGTTCTTACCCTGTGTGCTCGACGCGTAGCCCATGATCCAAAAGCATTTGCAGTGCCACCGTAAGCACCACCTGGTCGAGGCACAGGGTGTAAAAGTGGGGGTGCTCCGTGATGCACCCGGACGGCTGCTTCACAGTCGCTGCAGGGATCTCGCGGCAGCAGGTGCTCTCGAGTGCAGTGGGCATCGACACGCACCGCCCGCAGAAACACCTATTCGAATGCTTCAGTTAGCGATTGCACTCTCTCGAAAACTGCTCAACGTAAGCAACAAGATTCGGACATACCAGTGTGTATTCCCGACACGACCGGGTTCGGGAGGCTCACGGTCGGGGCTTCCGCAAGTAGCGGTTGTGCCGCGGGCTACGACCGCTAGTTGCTGGCCGCACGCTCCGTCTTCGCAGCCATTGTCACTGCCACCGCTGTCGTCCTCTGACGACGGCTGATCTGGCACCCGCAAAGGTGTGTCGCCGTACGGCTCAAACCCCAACAGCCGACTCCTTTCCAGCAAGCGACGCTGCAGCTCGGGAAGATCGGCCATTTTTAAATAACCTTCTGCGCGTGATGCAGCGTGACGTCATTTTGACGCCACATTTGAGTACATATAGTGCTCTGACCTCGGTCAACTATGGGCCAGCAGGCCTCGCTAAGCCGCCATGTTGTGTCGGCGACAGAAGCCTCGGATTGGCTACTTATGATGACGTTTCCTGTAGAGTTGAGGAGGACGCGTGCCGGGAAATCGAAATTAACTTTTTTTCGCTATTCGATCAACCCGGACGATGAAACGAATCACTGTACGCTATAGAATGAAGGGTCAGAATTCCAAATATACACGTCGTCCAAAATTTTCGGAAAACACTTCACGACCCCTTTAATATCCAGGAATACACCAACAGAAATATTGTTATTATTGAGTGCTTCATTGATTGAGTCAGTTATAGAAAGCACAGCCGTGGTGGTCGATCTAAATTTCTGAAAACCATGTTGGGACGTTGACAGAATTGCATTTTTAGTCAGGAATTGCGTAATTCTTTTAGCCAATAGTTTTTCAAACAGAGTGTTGATACAGCTAAGGATTGAGATCGGCCTATAGTTTCCGAGTTCATTAGGATTCCCACTTTTGTAGATAGGGACTACCTTGGCGAGCTTCAAAATATCAGGATAGATGCCGGACAGAAACGCTTTATTAAATAAAGATGCTAAGGTGGCAGCTAGGATGCCACTGTTGTTTTTAATTATGGAAACCGGAATACCATCGAGACCCGTGGCCTTAGTAGCATCCATTGAATTAAGTGCACTCATTACTTCATCACTGCTTATTTCTATAAAACCGAAGGTCTTTTCAAGATACTCAGGCAGAGAAGGTTCGTCTGTGAGACCCATACTTAAACGTAAATCAGCACCCACTGAGCAGAAATGATCGTTAAACTGATCTGATAGCAGGTGTTTATCTGGGGAAAGGGCCAGGTCAGGAAGTATTCGGTTTGATGGAGTAGGCTGAATTATCGAGTTCACTGTAGCCCAGAGTTTCTTAGAATTGCCGGCGCATGCGTTTATTTGGTTACTAAAATATAGCTTCTTCTGTACACGCATGGTAGCAACAGCTTTATTTCTATGAATCTTATACTGAGCACTATAATATGCGTTCCCTCTGTTTTGTTTCATTTTGGTGTGCCAGTGGTCGCGCGTTTTTATCATATTTAGCACAGCTGCTGTCATCCAAGGGCACACTGGATGTGTATAGTACGTTTTTTTCTGCGTAAAACTACAATCATTTATCACAGCTTTGATTCTATCGACAAGGCTGCAGCAGTGTTCATAGGCATTCATATCGGCGAGGTCTGCAAAGCTCATTTCAGAGAGCCTGAATGCGCATTTTTGATAGTCAATTTTCTTCCTAAGCTCGCATGTGCTGTCAGTTCTACGGCTATCTCTATCGTCTACGCGGTATAAGAAGGCAATCGCGAAGTGATCTGCCACTGCTGTATCATATGCCCCAGCCAAATAACTAGGTGGCACGAAATTGCATATCACATGGTCGAGGCATGTCGAGCTGGAACCTGCGATTCGGGTCGGAGTAGAGATAAGATTCGTAAATCCATATGAAAATAACAGGTCAGTGTATTCGCTGTGGTTGGCACCTAAAGTATCAATATTAGTATCGCCGACGATGATTGCTTTTTTGTTCTTATCGGTTACGTGTATAAAAACAGATTCAAGATCATTCACAAACTTACTACGATCTGCGTGGGGGGCTCTATAAACAACACCAACCATGACACCCTCAAGTTCTACAAATAGTAATTCCGAACTGCTACTAACGGATGCGTTAAGATACGGATAGTCGCAGTGTACAAGGGTCTTTTTAATGTACAAACCTACCCCTCCTCCTCGATTGTTCGAAATGCGGGGACGGGACAGAAATACATAATTGGGAATGTTATAGCTTTCACCGGGCATCAGCCAGGTTTCTGTAATGGCTATAACATCGTAAAGAAAGCTGTGCTCTGCTAGAAACGTACAAAGGCCGTCAAAATTTCTAGCTATGCTCCTTACATTGCAATGAAGTATGGTGCGTGATTCATTTAACGTGAGAAATTTATGAGTGGTTCGTACAGTCAGCATTTTGAATGAACTAGACTATAAGGCCGAGGTCGGCCTCTGTAGAAATTCGGATCACGTCCGAGTTGTCTGCTTTTCGCGCCAAAATCCGGCCCCGAGATACCCATGCATACTTCCAGTTGTGAAGTTTCTTCGCCGCTATAGCCCTAGAAAGCAACACTTTATACTCTGGGCAAAGATGTTCGTTTACGAACACGGATGTTGATCCAGAAATGCCAAGGTCCGATGTGATTAAGCGAGTTTTTTTTGCCGATTCGAGCAGTATATCACGGGCATCACTTGACCTGAACTTAACGATGATATTCGATTTGTTCCTGTCTTTTGTTGGCACTCGATGCACGAGGTCAATATCGTTCACCGTTATTTCCGCTCCCACCTTCGTGGCAAGAGCGGAGACAATGCCTGTCAGTGACTCGCTGTCAGTAGTAGGGATGCCTTTTAACTCAAGGTTATTTCTGCGACTGTACTGCTGAAGTTCAGTTAGCTCTGCTCTAGTACGCTGCAGCTGTTTCGAAATTTCACGGTTTCATGCTTTAGATACTTCTGCTCTTCCTTAAGCTCGCTTATCTCCCGACGAGCCTCGGCCAGTTCTTTCTTAAATTCTTCAAAACTTTCATTCATAAATTCGACTGATCCCCGCAGGGTGCCAAGCTCATGGTTCAGGTTACTTCCCAAGGCTTCCAACTTGCTGTTAAGCTTCACAAGAAAACTTCCAACTTCTTTCACAGTAGTTGGAGCCTTGTCGAATAGCTTTTCTCTCTTTTCTTTCGTGTTAAACGCGGTACCGGACCCTTCATCATCACTCATTGCTTTAGGACGACCCAGGCACAAACTACAAAATGTATGTACAAGTAAAAAGTATTACAGACCTGTAATACGAAAAGTAGGATTAGCGTCGGCCCGATGCGTTCGTGCCTGAATCGTCCTCAGCAATGCTTCGTCCAGGGTCAGGAGTTCAGCTTTTATACGCCCCGCTGCATCAGTGCGCCACAGTCGGAGAGCTGGAGTATGCGCACATGCGCCGACGCAGTAACCACTGGGCCCGGTGTGACGAAGTTAGTAAAAGCCAGCAAGTAGCGTTGGCAATCGTTGGCACGTGTTGGCGAACCGGGAAGCCGCGACGGTGATCCAGACAGCCGGGCCAGCTGTAATACGAAAAGTAGGATGAGCGTCGGGCCGATGCGTTCGTGCCTGAATCGTCCTCAGCAATGCTTCGTCCAGGGTCAGGAGTTCAGCTTTTATACGCCCCGCTGCATCAGTGCGCCACAGTCGGAGAGCTGGAGTATGCGCACATGCGCCGACGCAGTAACCACTGGGCCCGGTGTGACGAAGTTAGTAAAAGCCAGCAAGTAGTGTTGGCAATCGTTGGCACGTGCTGGCGAACCGGGAAGCCGCGACGGTGATCCAGACAGCCGGGCCAGCTGTAATACGAAAAGTAGGATGAGCGTCGGGCCGATGCGTTCGTGCCTGAATCGTCCTCGTACATTTAATCTCCCGAATCTTCCTCGATTGATCTAGTCGTCTAGAAAAGGTTCCGGGCTTTGTCAATGCTCAGCTTTCCAAAATAGATGATTGGCATTGATTGGAGTGGCGTGGGATTCTGCTGGTTGTCTTCGGCGAGAAAGCAGTTCACGGCGTTGCCGTAGCTTAGAGACCTCGGCTAAAAGGCGTGCAATTTTGTCATCAACTGCTGCCATGTCCTCACGCAGAGGTTCCTGTACGCTGTGCTTTTGTGTAGAATGAAGGCGACGGCGATCCTTGCGCACTTATCGCTGTACGACTGTTGGGCAGGCGCTGCAGGTGGATTGGGCTCAGAAAGCTCCGGCCAGTCGTCTTCATCCCACTGAAGAGCCGCAAACCTGTTCGATGTCTTTATCGGGGCTCTGTTTTCATTCGGAGGAACATGTTTACGGATTCCACGCCGAACCTTCTCAGTTGTTTTCTTTTTTTGTTGGGAAAGTTGGAGAGGTGATCTCGTGGCAGTCAGTTTTGCAAAGTCCGCACCTGTAAGACGGTGTGACTTGTGGCCGATCCTCATCTTGTGTTGGAAAAGGGTATGATCGGCGCATGTGGCCAGGTCTGAAACAACTATAGCAATAGACAGCACTCGGTTTGTTAGAGCGAGGCCGCAGAATATAGCCATAGTAGTATAGTCGTTCCGGGAGAGTTGGTGGGCCCTGTAGTGTGACGATGCACGAGCGCCCCTTTCCCATATACCGCGCTCGGTTGACACGGTGGATTCGACAGTACAGCTCACGCTGGAGGGTCGTCTGGTCTTCGGCAACGTCGACTTTGTAAACAACACAGTGTTGTAGGTCCGAACCTTCTACTAGGTACACCTGAACCGGCACCGAGATCTCGCTTGTAATCGATATGGACTTGAGCGTTTGCAGACGCTCGACAGCAGCCAAAGTCGGGAGCCACACAGCGATGGTATTAGATTTCGTTCTAGACGTGAAACCACGAAAACCTTTGGTCCCAAGACACTCGTCCAGGTTCGCCTGATGATACCTGTTCGGAATGTCTGGCAGGCTTTTGGCCGCCAGGGCTTTATTGGCCACTTTATACGATACCGATCCCCATGTCGGCGCGGCCACCTGGTTGGCATACGATGGGCAGGAACGCTTTCCTTGTGAGCTGCAGTTGGCAGAACACGAATTCTGTGCAGTGTCCCCTTATGGGCGCTTTTGAGAACTGCGGGAAGCCGGTGGCACGGATGGAGGTGCTGGAGACAGGTCCATAAGAGAGCTCTCCTCACGCTGCACGGTTGAAGCGCCATCCAGCAGTGGAGGCTGGGCAGCCATTGCCGAGTTCCGCCCAGAGGGCAGATCGCTCACGGGCTGAGGTGCATTTGGAGAAGGTGGGATGTGCGCTGCCGCTGATGGACCGGGAGCAGGGACCGACGTCGGCGAAGCCACCTCTGCAAGCACGTCACCGGCGGCTCTAGGCCTAGCCTCGGAGCCCAGTCTGGCTGCCGGGATGACTGAAGAACAGCTGCTTACTTCCACCCAATCAGACGGCGCTTGAGCCTCGGGAGCTTCCTCAGATGGTGCGAAGTCAGTTCCTTTATATAAGGAACGTATTTATGCTGGTGGCGAGATTTTTCACTGGAGCGATCTGCAGACACCGTAGGAGGGACAGTTCGTTTTTCATAGTAGTACAGCCGTCCTTGTTAAAAAAAGCAAGCCTTTCGAGGTCGGCATCTTGCAAAAAAAAGTAAAATGCCGATCATTAGGGACAACGAAACTGTGGTCGCTTATTCTTTGTGTGACTCTTTGTCACTCAATACTGAAGGCCGGTTGCAGAACAATAAGTCTAGCACTGCAGATGAGTGCTCAATTTCCTGTGCAGGCTCACTGCCGTAGTAATATAGGTCATTAGTAGTAATTAATTCATAAAGGGACGAAGACAATAAATAATGGCTCTTACGAGGAGGTTTGTAGTTTACCCACTTGAAATCAGGCATGTTGAAGTCCCCACCAAAAGAGCCATTTTTTAAGCTGAGTAGAAATTCTGACCGTGAACTGAAATCGTCAGGGATGGTAGCGGTGGGAGGACGGTAGGCTCAGCCAATAGCCAAATTCTTTCCATTGTTTAGGCGAAGGTTGCACCACACTGACTCGCAACCATGTAGGGGCGCTGTTATTAATGAAGAGCGAAAGCACTGACCAACAAGTAAAAAGACCCCTCCACCATGCAAATGTCGATCGCTACAGTACGCGTCATAATTGGTGGGAAATACTTCAGAGCTGAGAAAGGAATTATCCAGCCATGATTCAGTGCCAATTATATCATGAAGTCTTACAGAGGAAACAACAGTAGCACATTCACCAGTTTTATTTTTGATACTCCTGCAATTCATGACGAGAGTTATCAATTGAAAATTTGATGACGCTAATGGCACAGAATGAAAGGTGGGCACGAGCAGCGGAGCATGCAGTTGCCTCCCTTTTTGTCATTTCCGAAGTTCGACGACTCGATCACATTCAAAATCACAGACGAAACACTTTTTTTCCGCGAAGAGCTTATCAAATCGCAACTTAGAAAGAAAAGTCAGGTCACGTGCGTTTTGCGAAAGCCTGAAGCGCGCATTTCTGACTGCGGGCGTGAAGTCTTCGCGTATGGCAAACTTAGTGTCATTTAGCTTAGGGCCACACTAGAAGATATTGTTTGAGACTTTATAGCTACAAAATTTAACGACAAACGGTCGGTGCTTGTTCACAAGAAAGCGACCAATTCGACGACCCCTTTTGATGCTTTCAGGTGGAACATTTTGGTTAATATGAGACGAGAATTTGCGCACATTTTTTTTTTAGATTTAGACCAACTCTCTGTTTCGGAGTTACTTAGACCTAGAATAAGCAAATTATTCCTGTGGGACCTATTGGAAACATCTTCAAAACAGGCTTTAAGATGGTAAATGTCCCTGGTCAAGGTGTCAACACAGGGTGATGCGTTTGAATCAACAGCCCTTATTGCCAGCTGTGAGGAATGCATATCGTTCTCTAGTGTAGCGACCCTGCCCCGTAAACATTTTAATGACATACTTGTAGCGTACTGCTGCTGTTTAAGCATATGCAGTTCCTGAAGAAACTGCGACTGGCGAAGTTCTAGTCGTTTTAATACAGCGTAAATGCCACCAATGGCTTCATTATCCGAATTCATCTCGTGTCAATTAAAACCGGGACAGGGGTTGCTTTCAACTTCAGCGCACAATAACAGTAAAATTTGATATAACAGACTATGACCATACTTTAAATCAGCAATAAAGTTTTCCATAACACAAAGCAAGTCGTCGAGGCACAGCACCGCCTCGATGACACGATGCCTCGACGACAAGCTGCTGCGTACCACCTGCGCATTCGCCTGTCAGTTTGGCTTCAACCACACTGTTGATTTGGCAACAACGACGCACTAGAAGCACTATCTCCTGACGGAAGATATTTATTCGCCAGTTTCAAACCGGCCAGCTGGGGTGCGACATATTATACATCGATTGGAACTACAATAGCATGCAGCGGGAAACCGGTAACTAACCTGGGCGAAAAACAGTGGTAAGCACACGGCCGATGTGATGTCGCACCCCAGCTGGCCGGTTTCAAACTGGCGAATAAATATCTTCCGTCAGGAGATAGTGCTTCTAGTGCGTCGTTGTTGCCAAATCAACAGTGTGGTTGAAGCCAAACTGACAGGCGAATGCGCAGGTGGTACGCAGCAGCTTGTCATCGAGGCATCGTCAGCAGCAGTCGAGCTGAGGTTGAACTTGACAGGCGCATGCTTGCGTGCTTTATCCAGCGATGATATATCCACGGACGACCAACAAAAAAGCGCGTGGGACAGGATCTGGGCTAAAACATTTGTAAGCGCGTGGCCGATGCGATGTTGCGCTCCCTTAAGAGCGGTCGCGTAACTTATGCCATTCTTTTACCTGCGTTTGTTACCTCATCGAATTTTTAGCTGTGTTAATTGTTCGCCCACATTCCTGTTACCTGTTTTTTACCGCTCAATCAATTTTTTCGATGTTAATTGTTGCCTCATCTGTGCCATTTTTTGACCTGTGTTTATGCTTAGTTTTTAGCCTTGTTATCATGTTTGCTGTGCTAGTCGTTGCCATTTGTTGATGCAGCTTTGACCACTTTATTGCTATTCTTTTATTGCATTTGTTGTCGCGCTATTCTCTTCTTTTGATCGGTGTTGAGCGCTCTGTGAATGCCTTATTACAACTTATTACAATGTTGTTACAAGTTACAGCTGCCTTGATGATACAAGTGACTGCTACAGATTTTCCTTTTCATAACTATGTAGTAGATGAGCATCGGTGTCAATGTCAGGCGCGGATCAAAACGCGTCCAAAATAAAGTTGACAGTTCAGCGCAGTTGTGTGCGTGTCCTCTTGTTATCCTTGTCTGCAAGCGCTGCAAGTACATGATGTTAATATTTGGGCATTGCATGATCTCTCTGCAGCTTGTATTACGTTGAAAGCCCCTCAAGAGCTGTCCGCCGACTCAGAACAGATATAAGCAGTTTTTGCAGATTCTCTAAAGATTAGAAGCTCTTGAATAGTGAAAGCAAGAGTTTTGATTTCATTGGAGAGATTTAGAGCTTCCGGAGTGGCATGAGTTCTCCACAATACTAACGAAATGAAACCACGCAGCGTGGTTACTGTTGGCAAAGACGCTACAACAGGTGCGTGGTATTTGAGCACTTGTAACAATAAATACGCCATCACGCCATCAAAAGCCATCGTGGGTCTCATGATCTACTAGATGCGTAAACCTGCATCACATTATTTTGCAAACAATGCTGAAGAGAATGCACTTGGAGCTATCAATATTTTGTCTAATATCACCTTACTGCCCACCACTGTGGCCAACAGCATACAATATTCACGAACTTCTTTTTTTTAATGTTTTTATTTCATGATTTCTTATAAGAGGCAGTTCACTTTATGGACATCTTTCGGGAACCATTGTGTACCTCATATTGACACAGTGCATTGCAAATGTTCGCCTAGTGGTGACCTGAAACACGCGCCGCCTCAAAAAGAGGAGGTGAAAGTGGCAGTACTCTGGAGCTGTGATCAAAACGTACCCAGAGCTCTGTAATAGAATGTAAAATAATGCGATGTGATGATTCCTTTTTATTTGTGAGCCGTTTGAGATAATCCTTCAGGAGTTTTTCTTGTTTGGATCTGCACCAAACCCTAGCCAGTCCCCCAACGTGGGTATGTGCCATCGTTTTTGAGGCAACAACAACGTTCGTCGAAGCCCGCCTCTGTTTCTAGTGATCTTGACCTCATTCACGCGTGACATCTTGGTGGAAGTCTGCTGCGTAGCGCACCCCAGGCACCGGATCCCTCCAGGAAGTCGGGACTCCAGCCCGCCTGAATGATTTAATGTCGAGGTTAAGCTTACCCACGAGGGTAGCCGGCGGCTGCAAGAACTGCAAACAGAATTCGGGCTTCTGAAGTTTCGTCCGACCCTGTGGACACTGACCTCCGATTCAGCGCGACCGTCAGTGTTCACGCAAGCCCCCGTCAGCATGCCGGATGCCATCAATTCACCGTCTGTCATCCTGCAGCAGCCACGCGAGCCACCCATATTCCAAGGTTTTCCATGGGCGGGCCCGGATACTGGCTGGAGAAGTTCGAGCTCATAGCTCAATACAGCAGGTGTGCTGAAGACTCGAAGTTGTAGCACGTGTTCTTTTTCGTTGGAGGGTGGAGCTCATACTTGCTTTGAGAACCGGCAGACCACATGAACAACATGGGGTTTTTTCAAGGCTCAGTTTTTGCAGCCTTTTACCGCTGTCCTTTGGAAGGAACGTTCCGAGCTGCTCCTCCAGACACGCGTCTAACTCCCCAACGAGACTGTCCTCGTTTACTCCGAGGACATGGCGAAGCTCTTCCGCCGGGCTGATCCCAACATGTCCGAAGAGAAGAAGCTGCGCTATCTTATGAGGGACATCAAGGAGCAGATCTTCGCTGGGTTACTTCGAAGCCCACCCAGGATAGTCGTGGAATTTGTTTCCGAAGCCACTACGATGGAGAAGGTGCTCGACATGCGATACAGACAGTACGAGTGTCCGCCGTCGCTGATGGCTACCAGCGGTGTCGATGCTTCCAGCCACAACGTACTACGGAAGACCATCCCGACCGTCTTGCGCAAAGAGCTTTAAAGGCTCTTTCCGGCGGAGTGGTCACCACAAGTTTCTTCAATTTCTGACAATACTCGTGAATAGGTCCAATAGGCGCGCACTCCGCCAGACCCTCTTCAACCGAACACACCACCCCAGCTAACGACATACGCCGCAGCGATTCGTCGTCCACCGCCGCCTCCAAGTAGCCCCGATACACCTACACCGCCAACCATTCCTTCCTCACCCTTCAAGTGCCCCCTCGGAAATGAGCCGTCTGACGTACTGCCGATTATCGCGCTCTGTGCTATAACTGGGGCTTTCCCAGACACGTATACCGCAACTGTCGTTACCGGCCTATGGGTCTGCAAGGATGCAGTGCCGATGCGTCCGCCCGCAGCGTCGTCAATGACGTCAAGAAATTAGCGATTACCTGACCGAAGTACACGGAGTACCAAACTGCTATGCCCGGTCACTGTCCCCACGCCGTTTCTCGTCTTCGCGAGGTTCTTTCGCTGACATTTAGCGCGGAATGTCTCCTAGTCCCCATCGGGAAATCTAGAAACTGCAACCATTAGAAAAAGGTTGCTCACCGGAGCAAAGTCCAAGGTCCTCCACCGCTGCACAAACATGACCGACCACTTTTACGACACGACGACGATTAACAGCTTAATAACACGTCTCGCCGGATCCGCAGCCGGAACGGAACTCCGCAACGTTCCTGTGCAATGACGGCTAAAACTGCTGATCTAAACATTCCAATCGACGTTACCGACGACACCGCACTTGCGGACACCGGCGTCGACTACTCGGTAATCAGTAGACCTTTGCCGCGACTCTGGAAAGGGTGACCATAGCGTGGACGGGCCGACAGCTTAGTACGGCCGGGGTCATTTGTTCACCCCATCTGCAAGTACACGTCTTTAGCGACCATCGAAAAGGGAACATTGCTGGCCACCTCCGTCGTACTCGACCATTGTTCCCGGGCCGTAATCCTCAGCATGGGTTTTTTATTAGAAAATGGCGCGGCCATTGACCTTAAATCGAAGTCAGTGACGTTCTCCACCGAAAACGCAATTAGCAGTGCTTCTGAACGTCCCGCGGCTCTTTACACCCTAAATGACGTCACCACTCCAGCCCGTTCAAGCATCATGATATCCGTCGGTGCGAATACACAGCGAAGTTTGAAGGTGCTGTCGAAAGCAAACAAATTATGCTTTTCGACTGCAGCCTTGCTTTCGCAAGAGGAGTCGTCTGCCTTGAAATAGGAGAAACCGAAGTGCTGCTTACGAATTTTGGAGGTGGGCACCAACATCTCCGCCTTGGGACCACAGTGGCCCACATAAATGGTATCGCCAACATTCGCCGAGTGCCCAGCCTTGAAATGGCGTCGTCAACACAAGTGCACACCAGTGTTTCCGTCTTCCAGTTCGAGATTAACCATGCGCTTTCGCCGCAGGAGCGAGGCCAAGTAGAAAGTCTCCTCCATCGCTACGGCGATACCTTGTCGACATCTTCCCGTGTCGGAAGAACACACTTGGCGAAGCATCGAATAATGACGGATGACGCCGTGCACCCTCTCAGACAGTCACCTTACCGCTTGTCTTCTACTCAACGCGCCATAATCAGCCGTCAAATTAAGGAGATGCTTCTAGATGACTTAATTCAGCTTTGCCATAGTCCCTGGGCGACCTCTGTCGTCTCTGTGAAGAAAAAAAAACAGCGGTTTTGTGCTGACTACGACGGCGTAAATAAAGTAACTAAAAAAGATGTTTATCCCCGTCCGCGAATCGAGAATACCCCCAATCGCCTCTGCTGCATAAAGTATTTTTAGCAATGGACATCAAATCGGGATTTTGGCGAATCGACGTAGATGAACGGGAGCGAGAAATCTGCATTTATAACTCCGGACGGGCTCTATGAGTTTAAGGCATGTGCTATTGGTTTCTTCTCTGCACCCGCAACGGTCCAACGGCTGATGAACACAGTTCCGGCAGACATGCCTCGTTTACCTTGATGACGCTCTGCTGCTCACCCCAACGTTCGAGGAGCCTTCTGGACTCACGTTAAAAAATGAGAAATGCCACTTTGCTTATACTGAGCTAAATTTGCTTATACTGAGCTAATTGCCAATTTTCCTTCACCGCAGGACATAAAATACAGGGGCACTTTGACGAGCTAAAGCGCGCAAGGAGAAAGCCTTTCTGCGCCACTTTGACTGCCCCTTTGCGCTCGCGTTGCGTTGATGGGGAAACGGGAGCGCGTTTAGGAGGCATCCGGCTACGTCGACTGCAAAAGAGCGCCTCCCGACGAAAGAGATCACGTGACAGTGGCACCACTCTCTGCGCATGCGCAGTGGGAGACGCCGGAGTTGTGACTACTGGCTGCTAATGACTTGGCTACTGGCTAATGTTGGCTGTTAATTGACTACTGACTAAAGTTTCGGTTGGTAACGTCATTTGATTGACAGCTATAGTGTGACCGGACGCCGTGAGTATGATGCATTAAAGGCTTTCGCCTTAATAATGTTGCACAAGGATGACTACACATGCATTGGCAGGAAGTAGCGTAAGCGTCAGTGCGCTCGGCTGCGGAACGAAGGGATGGTGGCTCCAATCCCGCCGTGCTCAAGGATATTTTTATTGTTGAGTGGAAGTCATTTCATTGACAGCTGTAGTGTGACAGGACGGCGTGAGTATGAGGCATTGAAGGCTTTCGCCTTAAAACGCTAGCTGACATTGTATCAATGTGTGACGACGTTCAGCGCAGAACTTGGGACGAAGTGCTCCCATACGTCCCGCTCGCATACAATACGGCAGTGCAGGAAACGACGAACATGACACCGTTCCGTCTCGTTCACGGCCGCGACGTAACCACCATGCTGGACACCATGTTACCGCATGTGGACGACTTCGATTTGAATTCGGATCTCCACACCTTCCTGCACCTCGCTGAAGAGGCTCGTCAGCTGGCTAGAGTGCGGATTCTCGACCAACAACGCCGAGATGCCTAACGACGCCGCGATGCTCGGTACACATCGGCAGACCGTGTGGGGCTCGTTTCTAATTCGCCGCCACGAACTTAGCGAAAAGCTCCTCTACCGGTATTTTGGACCCTAGAAAGTGATCAGGGCAATCGGAGTCCTCAATTATGAGGTCGTTCCTGACGGCTTTCAGAAGTCTCGGTGACCTCTGCACCCTGAGGTGGCGCACGTTGTCCGCCTCAAGCCCTACTAAGAGCGGTACAACTTACCTTTCGCGCACCAGCTCTTCACTTATGGCGAATTCCACTGTTGGATCCGAAGCGAGGCGCTTGAATCGCAAAATAGCGCTCCAAACCGCCTCGGAGCACAGCGACCGTTGTCGACCAGCGGAACATGTCGAGCGCGCAGCGGAAGTGCTGGTTCCGTAAGTTGAGGCCTAGAAATTCTGGCGCCAAAATACGCGTAAGCAGACGACGAGAGGCGGCGACTATAGCGGTGAGCAGGCACTTCTTTCGCGATGGAGCCTACCAGTCGCTTTGTTCATGCTACGCCTGAGGTGTAATGCATTTTGATGAACCTCGTAGGCAATGAGGAGCACAGTTATGCTGCAGGTAAGCTCATAAATGAATATATATCGCATGTCTGCATTGTGCTTACGGACCAATTTCCAACGAGGAGATTTCCCTTTGCAGGGGCTTCTGCAAAATGTTTCTCGAAAATTGCTTCGAAGAGGTACTTTTTGTTGTCGCTGCTGCTGTCTCAGTGCGCGGACTCAGACTCCGACGAGCTCTCATCAGACAGCGCGAGAGCTATTGCCATTTTATACGATGCCATAATTGAGAGTTGTAACCGCTATGATGCAGGTGACCAAGATGACATACGCAAGCAAATCGCGCACCCGCGAAACCGCTCAGTGTCCCCCGCTGACATTCCTGCACGCGCTAAAAATAACCAAAAATCACAAGTGTGTTTCGGAAGTGACGACATCGCCGACTACAAGTTCCGGTGAGATCTGCCGCTGGTCGGCGGATCAACCTAGTGCAATCCGTATGGTAACATTCACAGCGCAAGACGAACACGGACACGAGGGGAGACACCACAAAGCGCCGACTTCGTGGTGTCGGCGCTTTGTGGTGTCTCCCCTCGTGTCTGTGTTCGTCTTGCGCTGTGAATGTTAGCATGAAGTACCAACTCGCCCAGCAACTGATTTTAAGCAACTCCGAATGGAATGGAGTTGCTCCAAACGACGAGCGGAATTCGCGCCGTCGGTCCAGGTCGACCAGTGGAACTCGAATTCGTCGTCGCGGAGCATGAAAAGCTGCTCCAGCACGACCAGTGGAAATCGCCATTAGTGAACTTTTTACACACAGGCTACGCATCGGGATGATGCTTTTTCGTCCCGGGGAGGCGATTACACAGTGCATTCCGCATGTTCACTTAGCGCTGACCTGAAGCACGCACCGCCTTAGAGTAAGTGGAAGTGGCAGCGCTCTCAAGCTGTAGCCAACACGTTCGTCGAAGCCCACCGCCGTTTCTTGTGATCTTCACCTCATTCACGCGTGACAATATTAACGAGGCAAGACTCTATGTGGATTTTGCAAGTATAGTCTAGGGTTAGACGAAATGTTGCCTGGTCAGGTATGATACTGATAAGGTTGAAGGTCACTGACCATGTCGAGGTTATGATTGACGTTCCGGGACCCGTATGGGTTCCTTGCTTACTGCGGTGGCCAAGATTCGATCGTCGATTAAATATGCAACACTTGACGTAATGAGCGTAAGTAAACTGCCAGCATATTTCCATTTTTCCTATTCATAGTGCTAGTGGTTGCCTGAATGACCAGTGATATTATTTGCAGCCTTGATCGGTTTAGCTATGACTGTTGCTTTGTTGAACCGATATTATGGTGATGTGTTTGCGTTCGATGTTTGATTGCCATTCGCCACGTCATAATTGTGCTTTTGCAGGCGACGTGAAATCTTGCTTGTTTCGCTGATGTAAACATCGTTGCAGTCAGCGCATGGAATTCTGTATATCAATCCAGGATACATACAGTATTGTGCGTTTTTATCGCTGACACTTTCAAAAATTTCCCCACCTCAACCGCTGGCTCGTTTGCGGTGAAACTGCACACAGAGCTTGCGTATTATGGTAACTTTTGTATCGTAGGAAGTTTGACAACGGTACTTATTTAGTTCAGGCGCACATGATGCGAAAACGTAAGCGTCTACGAGAGATCGGCGAGCCAAAATCCGCAGACGACGCTTTTTCGCTGAAGGGCGGCAGTGGCGCCATCTGTTTGCGGTAGCGCAAAGCATACCAACAAGGCCGTCGAGGAGAGCTTTGCAAGGAGCGCGGGCCGTTTGAATATGCCGTTCCTGTCGTTTCGTCTGCTTCTACTGAAGCGCTTACAACATTTTCAACTAATTAAGCGGAAAAATATCAGAACAAATGATTTACCGAGGCTTTACCTTTTAAAGAATATTGTTTGCAATGCTCGCCTCGGCGGCCTTGTCGAAACGGTTTCCACTGCCCAAAACAGATGGCGCAACCGCCGCCCTTCAGCGAAAAAGCGTCGTCTGCAGGTTTTGGCTCGCCGATCTCTCGTAGACGCTTACGTTTTCGCGTCATGTGCGCCTGAACTAAGTACCATTGTCAAACTTGCTACGATACAAAAGTTACCATAATACGCAAGCTCTGTGTGCAGTTTCTCCGCAAACGAGCCAGCGGTTGAGGCGGGGAAATTTTTGAAAGTGTCAGCGATAAAAACGCACAATACTGTATATTTAGGCAAGCTATCCTTTCCGTTAATCCACTGGCTTCGAAGTTTGGTTGTAGGGATAAGTGCGACGCGCAGATGGTACTTTTCAAATACGCGCTAGTGCTTCACTAACTCCGGGAACGTAGGGGATTGCTGCTTTGGCTTCGAATTTGCGTTCATCTGGTTTCGGGGTTCGTACACGCTTCCCGGCTTATGCCAGAAATCGCCCTGGATAGCCGTTTCAGGCAAGCTCACGGTGCACCGTTTTCAGCTCGTTCTGTGCGTCACGTTCACCAGTGCATACACGTGTGGTACATGTCATTAGCGAAGATGCAGCTGACAACTTGTGGGCGAGAGGATGGTTAGAATTAAACTCCAGATAACGGCCAGTGTGAGTAGGCTTCCGGTAGACTGTGAAGCTGAGGCCGTTCGTAGGCCGACCAGCCAAGAAAGCTAAACAACAGTCATTCTCCATTTGCACTGCGATGTGTCTGTGCCGAATTTTGGAATTGAGGCTCTCTAACTTTCGCTGCACGTCCCTCTCTTGATGACGCTGAACCAATTATCTATGTACCGGTAGAAGTCTTTTGGTTCAAGTTGGAATGTTCAATGTGCTCTTGCTTCCAAGGTTTCCAGGACATAATTGGGTGATGTAAAGGAGATTTAAGCACCCATGGCTGTAAAGTGCGTCGACTTATAGAAATCGCTGCCATAATAGAACTATGAGTTGCCGAAGCAAAACCGCAGTAGGTAACTTAGTTCTGGGACGCAAAGTGTGTGTGGTTGGGGAGGCTGCTATCTTTTTGCAAGGCTTCTTCGCACGTCTGTGTCAGCCAGATACACTGGTACACTGGTAAAGAGCGACGTTACGTTAGAAGACACCATTACTTCGTCATTGGCGAGAGGAACACCTTTTAGTTTTTCTACAAACTTTGCAGAGTTCCCGATGTGAGCCGAATTCTTTCCAGCTAGGCGGCACAACACTTGGAGGAGGTAGTCGGACCGCCGATAAAGCCTTGACCTTGTAAGTCAACAATCGGTCTAATGGAAACACCTGGATTATGTACCTTGCGAAGACCATATAGCCTAGCGCTTACCCATTCGTGCAAAGCAGTCGATAGTAGAGGTTCTATTGATGCGGTGGAACCAGCTTAAAAAGGCCACTGAACAACTGCTGGAGCTTCTTCTGCAGTGCAATAATTAGTGGGATCGCGGAATAGAGGGGTATAAGTCTCTTCGTCTGCCAGGCGGTCCAACATCTTATCGTACTCACTACGGTCAAGCACCATTGTACCATTGACTTTGTCAGCAGGAAAAATTGAAAATTGTTTTTTCAGGAAACGAAACGGCGCAGTATCTGTCTCACATATCGGCGGACACCTGAACCGCACCGTGAGGGAAGGGATAGAGGAAAGGCTAATGCCCCTGTCACACGGACACGGCAAGTCCTTTAAACTCCCTTCAACCAAGGACGTCTTTATCTCGAAGGAGATGCGCGCCGTGTCACACGGTAGTCCTTTAGCAAAGGAAGTTAAAGGAAGTTCCTAGAGAAAGGAGATAAAAGATATCTCTTGCAGACTGAAGGGAGTACTTTTGTTCCCAGCGTGCTTGAATTTCGAGTCAAGAAATCACCCTCAATTTTATTAATATCATTTTTACCCGGAAATATAACTGTTTTTATTGCATATATTATAGTAGTTGAGCACTGACAAAGATATTTGAGTTGAGCAGATACATTCGGCTCTCGAACCGGGCCTTCTCGGAATGGCTGCTGCGTTTGCCCTGACTGCGCCATTTTTGGTTGTTTTGGTCAACGCGATCGCACGTCTCGCGCATGCGGAATGAGTGATTCACGTCTTTCCCAAGAGGAGCGCAGCCGGCCGCCTATTCCACGAACGACGTGGACCGAAGCGGAAACGTGGGCATTAATTCGCCTTTGGGAAGACTGTTTAGAGCAGCTGCGAGGGGAAAAACACAATGCGAAGGTGTACGATGCTATTGTGCAGGCTCTGCGCGCCAACGGCATTGTCAAGACACGCAAGCAAGTCCAGTTCAAAATCGACAACTTGACTCAAAATATACAGGTGAGCGTCGTCTTTCTACGCATGCATGCGCTACCGCCCAGCGATCGGTGTTGGCAGTAATGAATGCAAAGAGGGCAGATGTTCTGCCGTTTTCAACTGCAGATGTTGGCGAAGTGTCTGAGCAGTTTTCTCCCACTTGCACCTAGACTTCAGTTTCCTGCTGTGCTAGCTGGCGTTAGTGCTGGTGTTCAAGCACATACATTGATAGAAGTAACACTGTGCGGCGTTGAGCGAGCTGTACGCCTTGTATTGTTAATTCACATGCATTCTTGGTCCTATTTCTTAACTGCGCTTGCCATTTATTTTTAGGAAAGAGGCAAGGGATAACACAACGGGCTCTGAAGCCACAACATGAATTTATTCTAGAGAGCTCCATAGATTTTTAGGTAGCCTTCCTG